>NC_134408.1:7263377-7390877 GCF_038048845.1 Mixophyes fleayi
GGCCACATATACGCTCAGCCTCAGCACACCCTTGTGCAATGTACATTGCCTACGTTAGCTCACCCCTTTCTGACCCCTTCAAATAGTAGGCAGTTGGAAGTGTCATTTAAGTACAGGTATTAATTGCCTGCAGTTGTTGCCACTGATGTAAGTATTATTTTGGTGCATACAGAGATGTTACACAAGATACAGCATGTTGAAGAACTTATATTCTTTAATGAATCAGGCCCAAAGTATCTAGCCTGAAATACTGCAAATGTACTGCATGTGTGTTTTGTATTTCACATGGGCAGCACGGTGGCTCAGTGGTTAGCACTTCTGCCTTCCAGCACTGGAGTTATGAGTTCAATTCCCGACTATGGCCTTATCTGTGAGGAGTTTGTATGTTCTCCCCGTGTACGTGTGGGTTTCCTCCGGGTGCTCCGGTTTCCTCCCACACTCCAAAAACATACTGGTAGGTTAATTGGCTGCTAACTAATTGACCCTAGTCTGTGTCTCTGTGTGTGTGTTAAAGAATTTAGATAGTAAGCCCCAATGGGTCGGGGACTGATGTGAGTGAGTTCAGTGCTGCGGAATTAGTGGGGTTATATAAATAAATGGTGATGATGATGTTTTAAAGATCTGTGCTAATGTAAGCGATTCCATCAAGGAAAAATTAACCAGTCCTAACTAAAGTTCAATAGTTATTGACATGTATTACATTACAGTGCATCTATGAAAAGTGCAATGAATGTATCCTGAGTATGAAGCAGAAACTGATATTGTTTCTGTGTCATGGATTATGCTGTTATTCTCTATATCAGACTAAAGGGTATGGAAAGAAGATACAGATTGTAGATTAAAGAAGTACATAGCAAAGTCCAAAGACTTAATTTAAATAGTAGTTTATTAACATATCTACAAGCCTGTCCCCTGGCATTTTTCAACAAATTACTTTATGGCAGAGACATGATAAGCACAGTTTATGAGAGTCTTTGTAAATTAAAGGGAACATCTTAGCAATGGATGACATCCGTATATATGTTTACATTTACTTAGGTGTAAACCACCAATGGCTGTACAGCTGTAGTTCCACAGCAGTGATTTGTAGTTATATAACTACTGAAAGGCATGGGTGGAGAGAGAACATAATATAAGTAAGAGAGAGCTGTATACAGATCATTTCTCTCAAATTTATTAAAAGTAAGAATTAAATCAATCAATTCGCTGCACAGACCTGTTAAGGAGTATCCTTATTAGTATATAGATATTAATAAATTAAGAGCTCATAAATAAGCTGTCCACAAAACAGCAAAAATATAACACATGAATAATAAATTAAACTCAAGAATTTGTAGTAAAGATTTCTTCTATTGTTCAAACCTTAATTCCTTCCACATTGCCAACGTATTGAACACCACACAGGCAGTTTATAAAATAAAACACATAGTTTGACTGACAATTCAAAGGTTTTTCAATGGGAAATTTCTCACCAGATACAAAAGAATAAAATCCCCCACTTCTGTGATCCTCATATTTGCAAGCAGTACATTTCTTTCTACCACAACTGTGAAAACCATTAGACATATCTACAAGCCAACTAGTACAAAACAGTTTTGAAAGAGGTGTTTCCTCAATTAAGGTACTTCTAAAGAATCTCAGTGCCAAGAGGGAAGAGCTATGTGAACTGGTAAAACTTAATCCAAAATCATTCTCATTAAAATGTGACAAAAAAGATGAAATTGATGACCCATTACCATCCTAAACAAAAAACAAATAATCTATGTATCTACCATAGAGAACTAGGTTTGCCCCAAATGGAGAATACCAAATGAATCGCTCCTTGAACAATCCCATATAGAGGTTAGCAAAGCTTAGGGTGAACATAGCCCCCATGGCAGTCCCCGGTGTTTGTAAAAAAAATTGTCAATAAAACAAAAATAATTGTGCTTCAAAATAAACTGAATAGATGATACAATGAAGTCGCACAAATGATGGTACAGAGAGGTATCTCTCGTCAAAAAATATCTAACTGCTTCAATACCACTTTCATGAGCGATATTTGAGTATAGAGCTTCGACATTGCATGTCAAAAATTGATATGTTGATTTCCAATCAATTTTCTCTATTAATTTCAGAAAATCTGTGGTATCCTTAAAGTGCGACTTCAAAGAAAAAACAAATCATTGTAAATGTGAATCCACAAAAGACAACGTACTATTAAGTGACCCGACTCCCCGAAAGGATAGGTATATCTGGAGGTGAAGAAAGTGACTTATGGATTTTTGGCAAGTGATAATATGTGGGTGCCACTGGATGTTGTATAAGCAAAAACCAAAAGGTGTCTTTAGAATTCACACTTTCGGCAACGCTCATTGCAAGGACCTTTCAACTGTAGAGGATAGAAGTTCGACCTATTCTTAAAAACCTTTCTCTGGGTTAGATGGTTAACGCCAGACATACTAATAACTGATGATGGCTCATCTCGTAAACTTTTTTCCTTAAGGATTCATGATGCAGTAAAGCTGATTACTCATCAGCATCTAGAATGATAGGCATCCCTTCTTCTTTAGATCATTTTAAAACTTTATGAGGAAACTATTTGTTTCTACTAGGGGTGTGCACCGGCCACTTTTAGTGTTTTGGGTTTTGGGTTTTGGGTTCTGATTAGCTTGAGGTTTTGGGTTCTGATTTGTTTTGCCAAAACACCCGACAAAAGGTTTTGGTTCTGATTTAGGGTTTTGGGTTCTGATTTATTTTTAAAAAAGCATAAAAAGTGCTTAAATCCAGTTTTTGGGGTTTTTTTTTTAACTCCGACGCTATTATTAACCTCAATAACATTCAATAACAATAATTTCCACTAATTTTCCAGTCTATTCTGAACACCTCACACCTCACAATATTGTTTTTAGTCAAAAAGGTTGCACCGAGGTAGCCGGATGTCTAACCTAAGCGACACAAGTGGGCGGCACAAACACGTGGCCCATCGTAGGTGGCTGTGTAGGCTTGAATGGCATTTTGTTGCTCCTCCATCCTCTGTAGCATATAGAGCGTGGAGTTCTAGCGCGTCACTACCTCTTGTTTTAGTTGATGGCAGGGCAGGTTCATGCTTTTTTGATGTAGCAGAAACAGTGAACGTACTTTAATATCTGATACTAATATTTCTGCACTGCAGGAACAGTGAACGTAGTTTAATAACTAATACTAATATTTTTGGACTGCCTAATGAAGTGGAATCTCAACGGGATTTTTTACCGGGTACTCAATACCTCCATCAACTGTCTAAATTCCACTGCACAGATGGCTGCTCCTCCATCCTCTGCAGCAGCATATAGAGGGTGGAGTTTAAGCGCGTCACTACCTCTTGTTTTAGTTGATGGCAGGGCAGGTTCATGCTTTTTTGATGTAGCAGGAACAGTGAACGTACTTTAATATCTGATACTAATATTTCTGCACTGCAGGAACAGAGGAGGGCTTAGATCCTTGGGTGAAGCTGAACCACTAGTCCTGAACACGGGCCAGGGCCTAAGCCGTTCCTTGCCACTCCGTGTCGTAAATGGCATATTGGCAAGTTTACGTTTCTCCTCAGATGTTTTCAATTTTCTTTTTTTTGCTAATTTTAGTGAACTTTGGGTTTTTGGATTTTACATGCCCTCTTCTAGGAGATTGGGCATCGCCCTTGGCAGACGACGTTGCTGGCATTTCATCGTCTATGTCATGACTAGTGGCAGCAGCTTCAGCATTAGGAGGAAGTGGGTCTTGATCTTTCCCTACTTTATCCTCCAAATTTTTGTACTCCATTATATGCAGCACAAGAGAGCGTACCCCTAAACCACACACACTTTGGAACTGCAGAAACAGTGAACGTAGTAATATAGATTGCAGTTCCTATTTTTTTGGACTGCAGAAACAGTGAACGTAGTAATATTGATTGCAGTTCCTATTTTTTTGGACTGCAGAAACAGTGAACGTAGTAATATTGATTGCAGTTCCTATTTTTTGGGACTGCAGAAACAGTGAACGTAGTAATATTGATTGCAGTTCCTATTTTTTTGGACTGCAGAAACAGTGAACGTAGTAATATAGATTGCAGTTCCTATTTTTTTGGACTGCTGAAACAGTGAACATAGTAATATAGATTGCAGTACTGCAAGAACAGTGAACGTAGGTAAATTTAGCAGTACTAATAATTCTGGACTGCAAGAACAGTGAACGTTGATTCTTCATGTGGCTGTTGTTCCTCTGCCCGTCACAGGTGTCCTCACCTCATCTTCACTCTCACTTGACTCTTTGGGATGTACAGCTCTCATAATGGAAGAAACAACTAACATTAAAATTGTTTACATTTTTGCCCATAACATCTTACTTTTACCATCATTTTAGTAGATTTCATAACACACATTAGTAATTTCAGATGTGAAATGTATATTTTGTTGACATGCGTGTATATGTGGGGTCATTTAGAGAAAAAAATTACACTAAATTATATAACAATATGTATAAAGTGCAAACTTTATTTCTTTGGCTTGATGGCAATTTTAGATATGCATCCATTTAACTGAGTTATTCTCCAGAAAATACATAGTAAACTTGACTACATGGCCAGATTATGTAATAGGCTGACTTGGTTGCAGTTGAAATTGCTAGACTTTGGTAGGTTGGTGTTGAAAAATTGATAATCTTATTTGCAAAAAGGTAAGTGGAAATTAATTTAGAAAACACAGGAATATATACATTGGTGGGAGTGTTAAGAGTTATTTAGTCATTACATTACAGTAATTTTAATATTATGATTAGAAATTTACCTGGAGGGTATTGTTGTGTGGTTGAGGGAGGGCTTTTGTCAGTATCTATCCGCCCCATTCCCTGCACCAGTTGGTTCTCAATGCAGGTGATAAAGCAATTAAATGTCCAGATATTGATGAAGCATTGTTCATTTATTGCAATAGAGTGTACGATCAGCAAAAGTTAGCACACTGAACACACACAGCAATACAAATAATTTATAACCCTCCATGTATCTCTACTTAATGGCCATAAAAGGAACAAAAAGTTCACTGTCCAATCTAACACAGTTGAAGGGGGGGTTGCAGTTATAAAAACAGATGTCTCTCCCTAAGAGAGTTATATTACAAACAGATAACTGAAAAAAAGGATCCTAAAACTGACGCAAATATTAATCCTTAAACTGCATTCTCACATGCCAAAGTAAAACAACCGTTTGACAATAAAATATAACAAATACTGTAATTATATCAATGAAATAACCACAGTTAATTTACTGTAGAAGCACTCTTTAGACAGTAAGTGTAAAAAAGCATATGTAACCTTTACATTCCTTTAGACCAATGTCCAGCTAGAGTTATACAACCTATTCATGAAGCTAAGAACAATGAAATATATTTTAATCCATTATACTTCTCTAAACTATTAATACATCCAGCTTTTATCATGCCAAAACTTAAACTTCATCAATCCTCTGTTTGTGAATCATATTCACACATGTTGACAAAGAAGCTCTAATTGTCGAGAGAATTTTACATTAAAGTTGTTGCACAAATATCCTTTTTTCCTTTATATAATTCAATGCAATAGACAATTTTCCTTGTGATTCTGATACAACATTTATCTGTAATGCTTTTGTTCCAATTTTACATAGTTTTCCTAATATATCGGGTACACATCTTAATAGTAGTTAAATCAATGCACATATTGTTAGAAATATAATAACATATTTCCCTAAAGTCCAAAATAAATGTTTCCACCATTTAGACAAAACTGAAAATATACCTGTAAACCAAGTAGAAGGATTCCACCAGGAGCTTTCCCACCAGTCATCATTTTCAGTATCTAGATTATTATTGTCTATTTTAAACTTATCCTTCAATTGGGCAATATTTAGTATATATTTATCTATCTACTCCTCAGGATTTTTTTGTTGAATTAGCAATGTACGTGCAACAATGAATACCATACACAGTTTCTAATGTATTACAATATCCAATACTTTGAGCAGTTAATTAATCTAATATTAATCTATTTTGAATCAATTCAGATTTAAAAGCTTGAAGTTTCTTTGAAACATACCTAAATGTATCATCATAAATATTTTATTCAATAAATCAGCTAACTGCTCTATTGCTTCAACATTATTTAAATATCCAATTCGTACATGACTAAAAAAAATTAAATGCCTACTGAGTGCTCTATTTAAAAAAAAGATGCTTTTGTTTAACATCTATAGTTTTTATAGATCTTTTCTTTCTTTGTCTTATATTTTGAGTGAAAATATAATTCAGATCTTTATGCTCTATTACAATTGTTCTAGGAATTAATTTACCAATATAACATATACCTTCAGGATTTGGAAGTAGCCATTTCAATCTTCCACATGAAGTACAAATTTCCTAGAAGTGTATACGGGATATCAGACATCAGGTTAAGTGCTGCCTTATATCCTAATTCACAAGTAGCCTGATTAACAAAATGTCTTGTCCACCTAGTTACATTTCAATAAAGTTTTACATTAATTAGTTCTTCAATTAAATTTAAGCTGCTGTACTGTATAATCTTCATACACTTCTTAATTGCTCCTAAATATATCCTTGATATACAATAATTCACTCCCTTTTGTCTTGTTGCTGTGTTAGCAGTTTTATTATAACATGCTATACTTTCGTGAATAGCATTATATTATTTTAATAACTTTATATATGGAGGCATAACAGTAGTATATTGGTATAAGACCAACATTATGATGCCTGCGGGATACTAGCGTACAAAGCCAGCAATCACTAGTATTAAGTTTATTTCCTATTAACTGGTGAAAAACATAGATAGGATGTTGGTAATTAAAGTAGGGATGTGCACCGGCGACTTTTGAGGTCTCGTGTTTTGTGTTTTGGATCCGGATTTTCGTTATTTTTGAGGTTCGGATTTGTCTCGCAAAACACTTGACGAAAGGTCTCGGTTCGGATTTAAGGTATTGGATTCGGATTTTTTTTGAAAAAAACATAAAAAGTTTAAAAATCAAGTTTTTGGGCTTATTTTCACTCCTAGGCTATTATTAACCTCAATAACATTCAATAACAAGCATTTCCACTAATTTACAGTGTATTCTGAACACCTCACAATATAGTTATTAGTCCAAAACGTTGCAAAAAGGTATCTTTCTGGACTGCGTAGAGGAGTGGGTCACCACAATATCTTAAAAACCCTGAACTTTTATGATTCGCACCAATAATTGTACCTGGACTGCGTAGAGGAGTGGGTCACCACAATATATTAAAAACCCTGAACTTTTATGAATCGCACCAATAAATGTACCTGGACTGCGTAGAGGAGTGGGTCACCACAATATATATAATAAGAAAACCATCAACTTGTTTGATTCGCACCAATAAATGTACCTGGACTGCGTAGAGGAGTGGGCACTGGGCACCACAATAAAATATATAAAAAACCTTCAACAGGTCTGCATTACACTACACATACGGCTGCTCCTCCATCCTCTCCATCATATACATGTTGGAGTTTTAGCGTGTGACAACCTCTTGTTTTTGATAATGTCAGTGCATTTTGAATATTTTTCAATTTGCCCCACACCACTGAATGTACTTTATCTATGATACGCATCTATCTATCTTGACTGCGTAGTGTGGTGGCCCCGGTACACAATTTGGTACCGGGGCCACAATAAAATAAATACACCCTCCACGTGTCAGAATTCCACCAAACAAGTATCTGGACTGCGTAGTGGGGTGGCCCCGGTACCCAACTTGATACCGGGGCCACAATAAAATAAATACACCCTCCACGTGTCAGAATTCCACCAAACAAGTATCTGGACTGCGTAGTGGGGTGGCCCCGGTACCCAACTTGATACCGGGGCCACAATAAAATAAATACACCCTCCACGTGTCAGAATTCCACCAAACAAGTATCTGGACTGCGTAGTGGGGTGGCCCCGGTACCCAACTTGATACCGGGGCCACAATAAAATAAATACACCCTCCACGTGTCAGAATTCCACCAAACAAGTATCTGGACTGCGTAGTGGGGTGGCCCCGGTACCCAACTTGATACCGGGGCCACAATACCTCCTCCAAACATGCTACAGACAATTCGTCATTGAGATCCCATTAAGTATGTTAAAGACAGACAGGGTCCAAGTGTTATTAGTTGACTTTGTAAAGAAAAAAACTGTCCCTGTTGCACATAGTCGTGCAATGAAGACTTACTTTTTCATTTAAAGGCACGATCTTTCAAGTGTAGTGTTTGTAAGTCTAAGTCATATTATACTTTTGGTAAAATTGGTTTTTTTGGTTCCTCTTTATGTTAATTAATTAGTAATAGAATTAAAGTAGGAAATAGAATTAAATAGAATTAAAATAGGAAATAGAGTGGTATAGAGTTGTAGTGTGGTATAGATAGAGTGGTCCACACAATATAATAATAAAACCCTCAACTGGTCTGAATTGCACCAAACAAGTATCTTGACTGCGTAGTGTGGTGGCCCCGGTACACAATTAGGTACCGAGGCCACAATATAATTAAAAAACCCTCCACGTGTCGGAATTCCACCAAACAAGTATCTGGACTGCATAGTGGGGTGGCCCCGGTACCCAATTTGATACCGGGGCCACAATACCTCCTCAAAACATGCTCCAGACAATTCGTCATTGACAGACCCCAGACAGACAGGGTCGTAGTGTTACTGTTTGACTTTGTAAACCCAAAAAAATGTCCCTGTTGCACTTGCACATAGTCGTGCAATCAAGACTGACTTTTTCATTTAAAGGCACGATCTTTCAAGTGTCAGAAAGAGAGAGAAGACACAGGAGAGGAGAGTTGTAGCTGGGGACCTGGGGTGGAAGCTCCCAGGCTCCCCCAGCATTGCCTGGAAGTCTGAGCGTGGTGACTGAGCCAGGGCAAGGAATGTGTGCCCTGGATGAGGGGGAGAACTCCATGCCACTATAGTGAACCCAAGAGAGAGGGGGACACTGCACATGGAAGAGGCCCTGGAGTGAGGGCTGCTACAAGAGGCATGGTAGCTGTAGTGTCAGATCCTGAGGCTGAGAGTACACAGAGTGACGTGTCAGAGCACAGGAGACATTATCCCCGCAGAGGAGGGATGAGCTGCAGTTGAGAGGTCTGCTGTTGAAATAGGACATGCACACTTTAACAAACCAATCATTTCAGCGACAGGGCCTACCAAACAACTTTGACTGAAATGATTGGTTTGTTTGGGCCCCCACACCAAAAAAGCTATTCATCTCTCCCTGTACAGACTAAACAGGCTCTACTGAGGCAAGATGTCGTCCTCATCCTCAACCTCTGATTCCTCTCCCCCTACAGTGTGTACTTCCTCCTCATCACACATTATCAATTCGTCCCCGCTGGACTCCACAACCACAGGTCCCTCTGTAGTATCTGGAGGGCAGTGCTGTACTTCATTGAGGAATTGATTATTCATTTTTATAAACATCATTTTTTCAACGTTGTGAGGAAGCAACCTCCTTCGCCGCTCACTGACCAGGTTCCCCGCTGCACTAAAAACTCTTTCCGAGTACACACTGGAGGGGGGACAACTCAGGTAAAATAGAGCCAGTTTGTACAGGGGCTTCCAAACTGCCTTTTGGAGTTCTACCACGTCACTACCTCTAGTTAATTTAGATTGCAAGGCTTGTAAATATAAATACTTTGAAGATAAAAAAAAGCAGGCTGCACAGACTGTGGAGCTAGAAAGTGAAATTAAATGGACCACGTTACTTTGGTGGCTATCTATGCCCCCCACCCCGCCCTACACTTGTAGTTGAATATAAATAAAGCAGCCTGCATAGACTGTAGAACTAGCAATTCAAATATACAAAGAAATGGACAAAGGCAGTTTGGTATCTGTCTGCATCAGATCCCCTCTCCACTAGGAGTAAAACAGAAAACTTTTCAGCCGTTATATAATCTAGAATATAAATAGAAATTGAGAAATGCAATTTGGTATCTGTCTGCATCATAATCATCAACATCCTCCTCAGCGCCAGCTACATCAATATCCTCCTCCCAGTGCACAACATTCACACCTTCATTAGCCAAATCTGTAACTGGACTGTGGGTGATCCTTCCAGCATATGCAGAGGGCGTGCTGCAAATGCTGGATGGAGTCACCTCTTCCCGTACAGTGATGGGAAGGTCAGGGTTCACAACCAACAACACCCTTGGACTCGCCTTGGGGATTTGTGATGTCATCTGTTTAGAAGGCAGAGTTCTTTGCTGTTTTGTTGTTGTTGCTGACAGCATAACTCTCTTAAATTTTTTGTAGGGGGGGGGAGGAGGGCTTTGATCCTTGGGTGAAGTTGGACCACTAGTCATGAACACGGGACAGGGCCTAAGCCGTTCCTTGCCACTACTTGTCGTAATTGGCATATTGCCAACTTTACGTTTCTCCTCAGATGATTTTAAGTTTCTTTTTTTGCTGTTTTTTGAGAACTTGGGCTTTTTGGATTTTACATGCCCTGTACTAGGAGATTGGGCATCGTGCTTGCCAGACGACGTTGATGGCATTTCATCGTCTATGTCATGACTAGTGGCAGCAGCTTCAGCATTAGGAGGAAGTGGGTCTTGATCTTTCCCTACTTTATCCTCCAAATTTTTGCTCTCCATTATATGTAGCACAAGATACTGCAGAATGTGTGAACTTGGTAATATTGCAGTACCAATGGACTTATAATGCTGGATTGGTTTTGCAAATTTGGTTATAATTATTATATATTTTTTTTTTTATTTTATTTTTTTTTTTTTTTTACTTTTTTTTTATTTTTTACAAACTTGGGAATAATGGGGAAATAACTATGCCCTTAGAAGCACAGAGCACAGGACACAGCACCACTGGACTGAACAGGACACGGCACAGGACCCAGCAGCACTACGGAACTCAGCAGGACAGAGCACAGGACACAGCACCACTGGACTGATACTGCAGAATGTGTAAACTTTGTAATATTGCAGTACCACTGGACTTTTACTGCAGAATGTGTGAACTTGGTAATATTGCAGTACCAATGGACTTATAATGCTGGATTGGTTTTGCAAATTTGGTTATAATTATTATATATTTTATTTTTTTTTTAATTTTTTATTTTTTTTTACTTTTTTTTTATTTTTTACAAACTTGGGAATAATGGGGAAATAACTATGCCCTTAGAAGCACAGAGCACAGGACACAGCACCACTGGACTGAACAGGACACGGCACAGGACCCAGCAGCACTACGGAACTCAGCAGGACAGAGCACAGGACACAGCACCACTGGACTGATACTGCAGAATGTGTAAACTTTGTAATATTGCAGTACCACTGGACTTTTACTGCTGAATGTGTGAACTTGGTAATATTGCAGTACCAATGGGCTTATACTGCAGGATTGGTTGTGAAAATTTTGTGGTAATTAAAAAATATTAAAGTAGTTTTTGGTATTTTATAAAAAAAAAATTTTTTTATTTTTTTAAACACAGGGGAATATTGGGGAAATAACTATGCCCTTAGAAGCACAGAGCACAGGACACAGCACCACTGGACTGAACAGGACACAGCACAGGACCCAGCAGCACCACTGACCTCAGAAGGACAGAGCACAGCACACAGCACCACTGGACTGATACTGCAGAACACAGCACAGCACAGCACAGCACAGCACAGCACAGCACTAAACAGCACAGAACTAAACAGCACAGAACTAAACAGCACAGAGGACCACCTAACACACCCTCCCTCTACCCTGATCAATGCCCGAGTGAAGATGGCGGCAACTAGCGGGGAATTTATAGGATCCGAGTATCGCGAGATCCGACAACGGGATTATGAGTCAGAGCCTCAGTTTCACTTTTGAATTTGGCGCCAATACCCGGATCTGTCTCGGATCCGACTCGGATCCGCAACGTTCGGGTGGGCTCGGATTTCAGAAATCCGAGCGCGCTCATCCCTAAATTAAAGTGATTAGGATCATCCTCACACTATTTTACATGTTGCTTTTCTGAATGATGTTCACAATATTTACAAACACATGCTTGAATTGGGGGTAAATCTATACAATGTTTATTCGATGTTAGTCTAGTTGTTCTAATATCTTTCCTTTCCATGTTTGTCACATTATCTTTCTGTTGTCCATTTACAGGGCTGTAAACATACATACAGAACAAATATAAATGTCAGCAATGTTAAAGCAAATAACAGTAAACATTATTCCATGTTTGATTGAGGAGTCATTAACTCCAAATACCAATTTCATTCTGACTCTTGTCTTTTCCTCTTCACAAGACTTCCTTTCCCTGACTTTATCAGAAAGATAGTGTCTTGCTTGTGTAAGGGCTGAGACATTATTATGGCCTTAGAAATATCCATTACTTGCAGCTTCAATGCGTTAGTGGAAATCTATTTACTTGATCAGGATCTGATGCGTTCCTTGACTTTTGCTGCAGTTGGTGTCATTAATAACACTATATATGAACCTTCCCACCGATCAGTCAGCGAACCAGATCTCAAGAAACTTCTTATCATCACCCAATTTCCTGGATGTAGGTTATCACAGGCTATGTCAAGTTGGATGTCTGCCTATCACAGCAGCTTGAATCTGTTTTAACTGTTTAGAAAATGCTAAAATGTAGTTAATACTCACATCATTCTCAAATCAAGTTGGCTTTGACTGGTTTTGCAATTCAGAGTCAAATTAGGAATTTTCCCAAAAACGAATTTCATATGGTGATAAATTGAGAGGTCCTTGAGGAGTTTCTCTGATAGCATGTAAAACCAATGGCAGTGCCTCTGGCCATTACATTCCTGTTTCCTTTGTTAATTTAAACAGCTTATTCTTAATAATTCCATTGTATCTTTAAACGTTTCCACTAGATTGCGGGTGATATGGCATATGTAATTGCTGTTTTATACCCAAAAATTCACACATTTGTTTAAAAACAAGTCCAGTAAAATGAGTACCTCAATCAGAGGAAATTGCCTGTGGTATGTCAGATCTACATACAAATTCCTGTACTATCTTCTTAGCAGTAACAGTAGCTACCGCGTAACCTACAACCCACTGGAAAATTAACACATACTAATACATATTCTAACATCCTACACTTAGGAATTTGGATGAAGTCAATTTGAATTACCTTCAAGGGGTCTTCAGTTGGTGGCAGTTGATTAGGTATTGTCTTTATTGCCTTCCCTGCATTTCTCTGTAAACAGATATTACATGAGGCACAGTACCTGGGAACTATGGCTGAAAATACAGGTGCATACTAATACATTTTGACTATATTCTACATAGCAGTCTTACCTGCATGGATCAAGCCATGCCTCATTTGTGCCAATGCGGGCAAGAGTGCTTTGGGAACTACAGGCCTACCTCCCTTTCTAAATCTATCTTTAACAATTTGGCATCCTGCCACTTCCCATCTGGCATTTTCCTGTGGAGAACAACATTTTTGCATCTCAGTTTAATCAGGAATTATTACATTTAGTATTTCAATTCTTTCAATTACTTGTGCAGTATCTATTTGTGCAGCTTCCTTAGCAGCTAAGCCAGCTGTATGATTTACTTTTGTGACATCAGCATGTCCTGTCATATGTGCTTGGCACTTAATAACTGCTACCTGTTTTGGTAACTGAATAGCATGTAGTAAGTTATTGACAACTTTATGATGGGCAACTGGTGTACCATTGGCTTTGACAAAATTTCTTTGTCACCGTAGTTCAGCAAAATCATGCACGACTCCAAATCCATATCTACTATTTGGGCAAGTAATAACTGTTTTGTCTTCTGCCAATTTTCCTATGACAACTTCCATCTACATTGAAAACCATATTAGGATTTTGCAATGGTATCTTTGTTAAGTCTGGTCGTAATGCAGTAGTTTTCTACATATACATAATACAGTCAAGTGGATCATTAGCAGAAAGTATCCTCTTCATCTGATACACTTAATGTCAAACCATTACTACCTGTATCCAAATATACCTCCTCCACTCTTTGAATCTTACAGGGGTCAATATCAAAAGCAATTGGCAACAGAGTTGCAGGGTTTAAAACATTGCATCTGACAAGTGTGATATTTGGGACCATAAGTAGAACTAATTACCATTTTGTTAGTCTGAAATTAGTAACATTAGTAACATGTCTAGTCTGCTGGCAATTTAACAGTGCAGCTACTGCATGTGGAACCTGTACAGTAAGGGGATTCCCTAAAACTATGTCAGCAAACCTGTTTACCAACAAAGCAGTGCTGCTACAGCTTTTAAACAACCAGGGAGTTTCCTAGACACAAGATCAAGTTGTTTACTGTAGGATGCAATGGGTCTGTGGGTGTTCCCACGGGGCTGTGATAAAACACCAGCAGCATGACCTAGATGTTCATGGCAAAACAAAGTAAATGATAACTCACAATTTGGTATACCTAATGCAGGTGCTATAAAAAGCTCATGTTTAGGCTATTCAAAACAACTCTTGGTAATATCAGAATGAATAAGTGGTTCTTTAACAGCATCAGTTGTAAGTTCATACAAAGTGGCAGTCGAGCTTGAATAGTTGGGTAATCAGTTCCTACAAAACCCAGCTTCACCCAAGAATCCTCTGAGTTTTCTTTTGTTCATGGGCAAAGTTAAATCATGTATTGCTTGAATTCAATGTGGAGATAAAGGTATTTTTCCCATAGTTAATCAGTGTCCTATGTATAGGATCTGTGGACTGTATAACTGCAGTTTGTTCTTTCGCACTATATATGTAATATACTAAATGAATTAGTAACTCACCAGTGTCTGAAAGTGATGCCTCAAAAGAATTAGAGCACAACAGCAAATCATCCACATATTGGATGCGCTGTGCTTCCTTGTGAAAAACTAGAATTTTTTAAATCTGCTGCTATATCGGCTTTGCAAAATAGGGGCTGGGGCTGTTTACAAAGCCCTGGAGAGTCCTAGTCAAGGCATACTAGGCGACCCTCATAAGTGAAAGCAAACACATAATGACCATCCTCATATGTAGGAATAGAAAAATAAGCAGAACTTAAGTCAATGACTGAGGAAATCTGGGTTTTTAGCAGTATCTGCATAAGAATTGTTACAGGGTTAGGAACAACTGGATGTAAGGGTTCAACTACTGCATTACTACCCCTAGCCCTTAGGTTCTTGTATTAGGCTGAAACCACGCCCACCACTTTTTTTAATTGAGTATATCGACGTATTACATGGACTTTAAGTTTTAATAGGAACCTCTTGTTGTAATAATGATTGTAATACAGAATAAATACCTTACACTGCTTCTGGTCAGAATGGATACTGAGGTAGTGAGGGAAGTCTTACATTTGTTTTGAGGTTAACTGATATTGGGCTAACCCTCATTTTCCCAAGTTCGTTTGCTTCAGTAGTCCACAATTGACCAGGTATAAGTTCTAGCATGTCACCTACCATTTTGTATAGTCCTTGTTGGTAGCACCATAGGAGCTGAATTTGGTTTGTCTCATGATAAGGTGTATTATCATTCATGTCAATAGCTAGATACACTTCTTGTATATTTCTCTCTGAAATGTCTAGAGATACTCCATCAGGAGACCAGAATATAGAGCATCCTAGTTTATACATCCAATCTCTACCCAATAAATTAGAGGGAGCATTAGCTACCAATAAAAAAGAATGCTTATCTGTAATAGGACTAAAATAACTGAAACTTGTTGTATTTCTTTTAAGGAAATCATTTGTCCAGCTACTCCTACTACATTAACAATTTTGGTAGTAGTTGGTAATATACCTTAATTTTTTAATACTGATCTTGGCTTCACCCTATCCCTCTGGGTTCCTACAGTATTTTGCAAAAAGTCCTTTCTCCTGACAGATATAACAAATCACTTGTGATCTCTTACTCCAATCAGGATTTACATATCCCTTTGTCTATGTTCTAACCCCCTGTATGGTTGCTTTTTCAGCTTCCATTTGTATCATGAGATTTGTTTCTGTTTGATCCTTCTTATCTACCATGTTATCTTCATGATGTTCTGCTAATATAGCCAAGGCATCAATGTCCTTTGAAGCCCACAAGGGCTTCGAAGGATCTGAATCTGAATCCTAGGGCTAGATTTACTAAGCTGCGGGTTTGAAAAAGTGGGGATGTTGCCTATAGCAACCAATCAGATTCTAGCTTTCATTTATTTAGTACCTTCTACAAAATTACAGCTAGAATCTGATTGGTTGCTATAGGCAACATCCCCACTTTTTCAAACCCACAGCTTAGTAAATCTAGCCCCTAGTCTCTAAACTTTGTCTTAATCCTCCTAAAAAAGCACTGGGTACAATACTTTTAAAATCATCCTTAATAAACACATCAGAAATACCTGAATAATTTACAACTTCTTTTCTAAATCTAGCACTATATTCCCTAACTCCTTCAGTAGCGCTCTGTTCGATCATAAAAACATTTTGACCTATCTACCTTAAGTGACAACATTACTTTAAACTTTATAATTACAAGTTTCCATTGTGCATCAATTGCACCCCTCTCATCATTCGTAGAGGATTGAAAATCAGCCTCAATCCACTTACACTTAGTATTTAAGATTTTAAGTTCATATGAAGTTAATAGAGCAAAAAATAATTGAAGGATATATGAAAATGTGGGAATATGTGTTTTATATAATCTTTGTAATTTAATCATTACCTTTGCAGTGTTTAGTGCTATAATCTTTACATTCAGTAACAATTAAATTCAATTCTGTCCTTGTCCATGGGACATTGTGCTATCTACTGTGCACCTTGGTCTGTAGTTATAATTGTTAAGGGGTTGAAGAAAACATTAGGGTATTTCTCATGTCATTTTGAAGCACTTGTGATAATACTTGCTGATATATTTCCATAATCTTTACCCATACAAGGTTTTTTATGTCTATAATAGAATCCCCTACAGCTACTCTTAGTATCTCCCCAGAATCCTCATCAGATACTTGGGATTCATCAGAACTTACAGTACTTTTTGTTTCTTCCACAATTCTATCTCCCAGTGGAATATCTATTTAATGATCCACCTTGAAAATGAACTGCGGATATAAACTTCTATGTGCACCTATTACAATTGGAAATAAATCAGATATCTGGTCTTCTTACTCTCCGGGTGTACTAGGAATTTTTACTGTCATATACTGATCCACGTACGGTGGTGAGATTGTAGCTTCTTTTAACCATAACTTCAATTCTTGTACTTCCTTATCTTTAGAGACACCTTTTCCTATTTCCCCTAAAACATTTAAATTCAATTCTCCTTTTGCTGTTAATTCAGGACACCTAGTTAACCATTTATGCACACATTGAACTGATTTCTTTCCATATTTATGGAATATAATTCCTGCCGGACTCCCAGGGGAGATTTCCAACCATTTAGGTTTCCCCTGCGTGGATACATTCTGTCGCACGGTGCAGCTTAATCTTTTCTTTTATATTCCGACTTATTCAGTAACTGCACGATGGTAAAAGGGCAACAACCACTATTAGAATGTATTGCACCCCTTTATGGGCTACTTCCCTGGGCTTCAACACTTGGGCAACCACAGTACCTCATCAGGTATTCCTGGGGTTTCACACAAAGGTTTCAAACACTTCTATTTAAGGCCTTTTAGTGTACTTTTTGGTTATGTGCTTTGACTGTACATTCATGTGTCTTGGGACAATCTGTTCCTCCTTCAAGCGTTGACCGAAGTAATATTTGAATTTAGAATATGACCAGAATCCGGTTCTGTGAAGTCAGATTCAGTCACTCACTCATATTCAAACATTCATACTATGATTAAGAAGGTTTAATAGTCCCTTTGATAAATAGGCGGCAAATGGAAACTTTAACTGGTACCAATTTATATATATATATGTATATAGACAATTTAAATACAGTTGTAAATTCACACTTACGCAGATAACACTATAAATACCTTTCAGTAAAATCAGAGGTCAAGAGACAGAAGTACATAAACAGAACCTTTGTGGCCACTCTTGACTGTTTACATCACATCTCCTTCCTCCGACTGGTTTTGGCTGATAGAATTTGTAGGTGTTATCTTGGTGGGACCTCCAAATATGTAGAAGCAATCTTCAGACAGTTAGTGTAAAAAATCTTATGTCTTTTATTCATGTATATGCATATACAGGGAATCTTAGTCCAAAATTGGACAAGATTGAAGTCTGTTTAAAAGTTGCAAGTATTTATACCTTAAGATCCATCCCTCTTATATATGTCACTAATCATACAATGTTTCTTTGAAGAGATAATGTATACCATATGACATGAAATCAAACATAAATACTTTTGTCAGTTATTACAACCAGTTAAACATCCTATATCTTAAGGTCAAAAAGCAGATGTAACCTTTACATTTCTATACACCAATGTCCAGCTAGAGACATCTGGCATCAGTTTAAATTCCTGAGTTACACAAGCTATTGATGAAGCTAAAATCACTACAATATATTTTAACCCATTGTACTTCACTAAACAGTTAATTAATCCATCCAGCTTTTATTATGCCAAAATTAAAATTAAAATTATCTTTACTTAACTAAATATATCCACCATGATCTCTCTTGACATATGTGTTTTTATAGGGACCAAATTCTGATTCGATTTTCTTTATGTATCTAATTTTAGCTGATTTATATATATTTTGCTATTCATTTTTTTCAATAAAACATTTGCAAATTACAGTAATTGGGCAAAAACTGTTGAGAAAAAGGAAAATTTAATTCTTTAACATGCAACATGCAATTACAATTCAGTTGAATCATAAAAGATTGCACATTATAAAAGGATATCTATAATTAATGACACACATTAGTATTTATGCCCCATGGAAAAGATTACTCAGAAAAACATACAATTGTTTTACAAAACAGAGAAAGAAGAAAGTCACTTACAGATAGGAGATGATTAGAACACCTATTATTTGGTATATTTTGTGGGAGAGTATTTTCTGCACAGGCTTCGGTCTTGAATTAAACAATCATTCCATTATGTACTTAGATGTAGTGCTGCTGCCATCTACCATTATAAATAATAATTACATATATATAGTGATCTGGTAATGTTGTCATTTACTGTATGATTTCCATATCTGTGTAAGTGGTCTGTGCAGAAATAGCTGTGAAATATCTCCAGTGGACCATGAAGAAGCTGGATCCCTAGTGTCTCTTCTGCTAGCTACTAGTGTTCTGATCACTGGGGCTTGGTACTGGGATTTCCTGCGTTGGACTCCGAAGCCTTATCTATGTGCTAACCTGTACTCGAAGTTAAGTAAAATGTATCTGTTTTTTTCAACTATGTCTTTTGTTTCTTTATTTATTCCTTCTTTGCATCAATATTCTGTGATTGCAAAGTCATAACCTAACTCCCAGCAAAAACAGGAGCTATAGTGCAACGTGAGAAGTGCAAAAAAAATACACTAGTATAAGCATCAAGAAAATAAAATATGGTGTCTGTGCATTAATTGCCTACACCATAACATGGCTTTCAAATTCCCTTCCTCTCTCGATTAACTCTTCCTGGACTGAGCTGAGGGTGGCGGAGATTGTCTGTCTGTGTAAATGATGTAAGATACACAAGCAATTAAGAAATTATTATTTATGCTTTTATTTTTTTCCAGTTGAAGTTTTTGCTTAAAAAAAACTTAAAACATGGTTTACATATGCAAACAAAATAAATAATATAACATATATTTATAATCTGCACACAAGTATATTTTTGGGTGTTCAGTGGTTTCATGCATCCACATGAGGTGTGAACACATGGAATATGTATCAGGAACACATGACTTTTGATCATAGGACCCTGGCAGCATCTGGTCAACCAGGCAACACTTTCCCAATCATACATGTATATATCTCCACACTATAAGAAAATGGGTTATAACTAGAGAATGAAGTCTAACTGATTTCTTGTTGATTCAGGTCGTCTTATTCTGCTATAATAACATAAGCCCAGCTATATGGTTTTGCGAATAAATGAGTCATATTTGAGCAGGAAACCAGTTTAGCAGTACATGAATATAGAGTGAACACAATGGACAATCCAGCAGCATATGATTTGCAAGCCAGTGGGAAGGAAATGTACTGTAAAACTTGGTGCAGTGTTGTGTGTAACCTACTGCTGGTCCATTTACCGCACCTGGTTCTACAGCCAGTGGAAGTTACGCTGAGGGAAGCTCTGCTGAAGAAAGGCTTTGAGGAGTGAGTAGAAGCTCTATAGTATAGCCTCATGTTATATCTGTACAGTTCTCTATACCATAGTGCATAGTGGTTACCATAGGGAAAAATTGAGAATGTCATATTCAAAGGAAAATGAAGCTTAATTTCCGGTGGGTTGGGGAAATATGATTGAAATTAGCTTTCATCTAGGGACAAGGCAGTAATAATACTTATATTATATATAACAGTATGTGGTAGCAACACTACGTCTATGCTTATATTTTAAGAGTTATACAAAAATATAGTGTTCTTCAATTAAGGTCAATACGTATCTAGAAAACACTTTCTCACCAAACAAAGCACAAATACCAGATAACTTATCTTGTCTCTCCTTAGTATGCAAGGACTTATAGAAAGATTCTCTTCAATTAAACTTGTAGAACTAAAAAATGTTTAATAAAAACAGAATATAATGTGTAATGAGGACATAATATACATTATAATATAATACAAAATAATGTATATACACATATATATGTATACATATATATACAGCACTCATTATAATTAGGTAATTATGCTTACACCTACATGTGTGTCGTCAGATAGAGTTTGTTGCACTAGTTAAAATCATGGACTGTTAACTCTCCTATTTATGATATTATATCATGTTCTCAAACAATCTAAAAATCTTATTTTCTTTTTAGATAAAGATGCAACCAATCAGCTTTACATAATATCGCCAACAAAGTAAATAAGAAGAAATGCTGGATACCTCGGTGCACAACACAGTTACAATCCAGTTATTTATCCAGTATCCTATCATCTGAAACCAATTTATCCAATTAAAATATAAGTTTTATTATTCAAACTATTAAAACTTAGTTTAACAGCAGCAAAATATATATGTGTAACAAGTGAGAATAAATGTGATTTAAAATACTGAATGTGACTTTCATTCTTTTCATTGTTGCAGATGAATTAATCCCAGCTATAGTTATGCATTTTTGAAAAACATATCTGACCACTGTTAGAAACTGAGAAGGCAGTATCAGTTTACTGAGAGAGCAGGCTGGATATTCAATATTTCCAATCCTGGGTTGTTAATTTAATAGTGTTCCATGATTCACCCAGTAATTAGATTAAGGTTCAGTCTTGTAAATCACTCTTAGTACTGCAAATTCAAATCCCTTATCTAGTCACTGACATATACTATTTGATTACAATCTGAGCATATAAATCTCTCATAGAAGGTGACGGGGATGATTTGCTATCTACCTCTCTGGTTTCTAACTTTGGATTTGATCAGTGTAAATAAGTCCTATCTAGAGATATTGCAGTTTTTAGCAATTCATCAGATATATTCTAAGATCAGTTACAAACATCAACGTCAACGCGCGTTTCGCTGTTTGAGCTTTTTGCCTGGAAAAAGCTCAGTGTAAGTATTCTATTGAGCTTTCCACTGACTTTTATATTGCATATCACTAATTGTTTCTTCAGTGTTGTGTGCTAGTGCTTTATGTTTTATACATTTAAATAGGAGTGGACAGTCCCCTAACAAAGCTGCAGCAGACAATTAGGAATATTTATGGATTTTTCCTTTAGTTATCCAGCACCTTACGGATATCGTTGTATTTTTACTGATTCTACAATATTCTGTAAATTTTGGATGAATCTGGACATATTTTGAAATTAATTTCAAAACAGGTCGAAAATCGATTTTCCCATCTCTACTTATGACAGAAAGGGGCAGATTCAATTAATAAAAAATCAGCAAGATCTGTCTCTGGAACATTCCAGGATCCTGCCAAGCAGCAGCTGAACTTAAGACACCAGCAGGTAGTGTAACTGCAAGAACAGGTAGGAAAGGAACTATTTTGAATGTGGTGGGACTGTCTTGTGTACTAGGGCTAATGAATGTCACACTACCAAAATCCCACAGACTCCCGGCCATTTGCTTCAAATTTCCATACCACCACTTTTAAATTTCCAATTCAATCACTGGATGTGATCATATGACACTCACATCCAATCATGTGTCACAATGTTTTGGAAGAATCCCCTAAAAAGTAGTAATGACGACAGATTCAAAAAGAATAGTGAAAAAATATTTTATTTCATTTACAGGTAAAAGTATGTGTATCAGTGTATAAAAGCATATGGATCAGTGTAAATCCAAATATATTCATCAAAGAGAGGATACACTAAATGTCCTTTACACCATGGCACTTGTTACTTCAAAGTCCACTGGAGAGCTGTCAAAGAAACCTATGCATAGCCCCTCCTTATATACTGATCATCAGACACCATTAGAAAAGCAAATAATAGACAGAAGTTAGCAGCATTACTGTACTTAAGTGTCATGATCAGCAGAGACAGCAGCAGTGGCATGTCCGTCCTCACTGTGGACATGTCGCACCTCATCTGTCTCGGCAAGCAATTCTCATGGCATCCCCTCCTGTATAAATACTCAGTCTTCACCCAGCTGTCTCAAGATCTCCAATGGAAGCAATGTACCAGCATTCTGTGTTGCCTGGCAACCCATGCCATCGGTTCTGCACATTCGCAGACCTACGGACACAGTCCTGAACTTCTGCTAATGTCATCAAGATGCATGTGACAGGTATTATAAAAGGGACCCCTCTTCATGACAAAGGTTGCTAGGAATTTGTATTTAACTCTTCTTTGCTCCTTGGACTTGTGACATTATTTCTGGCTGATCCTCTGTGTACTGACCCGGCTCTTAACCTCTGGACTTTGTGACTGAACTGCTCCCTTGGTACCTTGCTTGTATAACCTGATTGTCCATATACTGACCTGACTCGACTATTGTATTCTGATTTAACCATTGTATACCTTGCTTACCTTCTGCCATCTTTTGTAATGACCCAGCCTGACCTTGGGATTCAGTGACTTTATTACCTCTGGAACTTGTTATATTTATATTCCTGTCTTTTTATGTACCTACCAGGCTTGATTAAGGATGATGGCTCAGGATACCCTGTATGCCATATCTAAGAAATCATTGTAGTGCCCCAAGACCATTGTGGCCACTGACTCCAGGCCATTCAACTCCCAGCCAGGGGGATGCAACTATCAGAGACTTAGGTAATCAAGTTAATTTTCATGTTACCATGACACTAAACATAAAATATGTAATGCTTATATATAACAGCATATGCTACACACAGGGCCGGTGCTAGGTTTCTCAGCGCCCTAGGCAAAATTTCAACCCGCCACCCCTTCCCGTACACATCAAGTACCCACTTCCAAGACCATGATACGCTTGACGTTTGCAAAAGAAAAAAAAAAGATAAGCCTTACCTCCTCCAGCAGTCCAGATTCAGTGATGTTTGATGCAGAACGCTGACCAGACTTCACTGCAGACACAGAATTTCTAGAGGGGAGGTATTCAGGTGTTAGATTTCAGACCAAAAAACTTGACACAATTAGTCTATGTATTATGCACTTGTTAAAAGCAATGGGCATCTTCTTTCCTTTATTGGTCCAAAGGGAAATGACAAGTAATCCGAATAGACAGCCCTAACATGTCCCTTCATCACACTTATATGTCCTGTGCATCACACTACTGCCCCTGCCTTGCATCACACTACTGCCCCCCCTTGCATCACACTACTGCCCCCCTTGCATCACACTACTGCCCCCCCTTGCATCACACTACTGCCCCCACCTTGCATCACACTACTGCCCCCCGCTTGCATCACACTACTGCCCCTGCCTTGCATCACGCACTGTCCCCCCTGCATCTCAATGTCCCCCCTGCATCACACTGCCCCTCTCTAGCTCATTTCCCCACCTTGTATCACAGTGTCTCCCTCCAACTCACTGTTCCCCCATAGTACAGTGTCCCCCTCCATTGCACTCCTCCCCATATCACAGTGTCTCCCTCCAGCTCAATGTCTTCCTCCAGCTCACTCCCCCCCCCTTTATCACAGTGTCTTCCTCCAGCTCAATGTCTTCCTCCAGCTCACTCCCCCCCCCTTTATCACAGTGTCTTCCTCCAGCTCAATGTCTTCCTCCAGCTCACTCCCCCCCCCCTTTATCACAGTGTCTTCCTCCAGCTCAATGTCTTCCTCCAGCTCACTTCCCCCCCCCTTTATCACAGTGTCTTCCTCCAGCTCAATGTCTTCCTCCAGCTCACTCCCCCCCCCTTTATCACAGTGTCTTCCTCCAGCTCAATGTCTTCCTCCAGCTCACTCCCCCCCCCTTTATCACAGTGTCTTCCTCCAGCTCAATGTCTTCCTCCAGCTCACTCCCCCCCCCTTTATCACAGTGTCTTCCTCCAGCTCAATGTCTTCCTCCAGCTCACTCCCCCCCCTTTATCACAGTGTCTTCCTCCAGCTCAATGTCTTCCTCCAGCTCACTCCCCCCCCCCTGTATCACAGTGTCTCCCTCCAGCTCACTGTCCCCCCATAGTACAGTGTCCCCCTCCATTGCACTCCTCCCCATATCACAGTGTCTCCCTCCAGCTCACTATCTTCCTCCAGCTCACTCCCCCCCCCCTGTATCACAGTGTCTCTCCAGCTCAATGTCTTCCTCCAGCTCCCTCCCCCCCATATCACAGTGTCTCCCTCCAGCTCAATGTCTTCCTGTATCACACTGTCTCCGTCCAGCTCAGTGTCCCCCTCCCCTGCAGCTTACCACTCCCTCTCTCCCTCTCTCTCCTGTACACCAGGAACACTTACCTTAAACTTTTCTTTAGACAGCTGTTCCTCTCTGCTGGGATGTGATGATTATGTCACGTCCAACAGGAGGTGAGAGGAGAGGAGAAATTCTACCCCATAATTTGCCAGTGGAGCAGTGGCTGCTGGAAGGGGAGGGGCATCAGGAAATAACTTTACTCCCACTGTCTGTCAGACAGACAGTGTGAGAACATGGGGCGCCGGCACATTGGTGGACTGAGGCGCCACCGAAGAGTCAGATCACATGATCACTGACTGACTGTCAGTGATCATGTGCGAGAGCGGCGGCCAACTACAAAAACAGCCGCCGCTGCACTTCTGCCGCAAACCGCGGCGCCCTGCAGTCCCGGCGCCCTAGGCAACTGCCTAAGGTTGCCTAATGGAAGCGCCGGGCCTGGGTACACAGTACGGTAGTAACAGTACATCTACGCTCATATTGTAAGAGTTATATAAAAATACAGTGTGTTCCACTTAAGTCCAATACCTATCTAGAAGATAGTGTCACCAAGCAAAGCACAAACACCAGGTAAAGATTTTACAATTAACCTAACACTGCTCAATAAAAACAGAAAACAATGTGTAATAAGAACATATTTTATTACATTATAATATACTACATTATAATGGGCATATATATATATATATATATGTAGCATTCATCATTATTATTATGGATGCACCTATTAGTCATTTATTTAATGCTGGGTTAATTAAAAGTCTGTCCTAGGTTTGGAGAAGACAAATATTACCTGGCACCAGGGTGCAATAACACACAGGGACTGTCAGTGCATGCTGACACTTTTAGTGCCACAAGTGCTTGAACTATATTTTGATGCTTTAACCCTGGTACCTAACTAACAGGGGAACCAGGAGGAGCCCAGAACTACTCAGCATTGGGCTGGTACTCTGTAGGTGAGGGGGCCCCCAGAGGACTGAGCCCAACACCTAGTAGACTGGGCTGTTTAAGGGTTTGCAAACCGCCACACATAAAAATGGTTTTCCATCCTCCAAACAACAGGATGATAAATCCTGCGGTTTGAATCTGACCACAACCACAATCGATGTGTTGAGACCACATACTAAGTGACTGCTTAGTAAATCTACCCCTTAATATTAAAAGCTTTCTTTAGACTTGCCAAAGCTTGTTCTTTTGTCTTTTGCTTCCAGTCTTCTGGTAATACAGCTGGTTCTGCATCATATTTATCAGCAAATTGCTGATTAAACTGCACAAAAATGTATTTCCAGTAATCAGAGGACTTGCTGTTGGAGTCAGGTTGGATTTCCCATTCTGGGTAAAATGTGCGATACTCTTTGTATGGGTGCCACTTTCTTGCTTTGTCTGAATTTTTAAATTTAGCACTTGATATAACAGAAGTAGAACATATTTCAGTGACCAACATCTTATTTTCATACCAACTACCCATTCCCAATCCTTCTGGTCTGTGGATAAATGCAGAATGATTCTTATGATTTCTCCCTTCATTGTCACATTGAACATTACAGAATGGACACTGATATCCACATCCCAACATCTTCTTTAGCAGTTCATCCTGAGGCTTCAATGTGACCTTGGAGAGAACAGACTCAATGTCTAATGATCCCAGTTCTGATAGGACATCTTTTTCTATGTTAGGGAGATAGTAGAGAATGACCTCAGAGAACTGCGCAACATTTGCTGTATTATGGAAAGTGATCACTTTCATCTCATTCTGTGAAATTACTAATTCTTTCTTGAATAGTTCACAAAACTGCTTTAAAAAATCTGAAATGCTGGATATATTTAAAAACGGTTCCTTTTTAAGGACGTGTTCGATTTTTCCAGTGATCGCACACAAAATCTTCTCTTGTAAAGTATTTAGACGTGGAGAACTCTGATATTCTTTTATCACATACTCTGATATCCAGTTTTTCAAAAAACTCTCATATGAAAGAATGTAGTTGTAATAATTTTGGAATGTGTGTTTCTTTAGTAGATCCTCCAGCACAGTTATCTGGAAATTACTTCTGTTGCTAAATGTGGTTTTATCAGTATCCTTTATTATCTCATCAATGATTTCCTTACCGAGATGCCTCAGAATATACTCAGTTAATGCTGGTTTCAGGCACAGCTCACAGAATGCTTTGGCTCTGTTCTGACACTCATCTTTCTCTTCAAATATACTCTCAAATGTAGATAAATATTTAGGTTTTAACTTTTCTAGGCAGATTTTTGGGTCATTTTCTTGGATAAACGTATCATGCATCTTCTGAAATTTCCAAGATGCTCTTCCAAAGATGAGGAGCTTGAGGTCCAGCTCAAACTGTGATGTGAAATGAAACTTCTTACGGTTTCCTTCCTCCAGTTTATCATTGATCATGTGCAGTAATTCCTGACAGTAAGTGTCATTATAATCTTCAGGGGATTTTACTGTCTCTGTGACATATGTATCACACTTATCTATCAAACATGCAGCAAGATCTGCTACCTTATCATAGTTTTCTTGGCTGTGTTTTGAAGTACAATCATAACCATCAATGTACATTTTATCCATATTAAATGCTCTGTGTCTATAATCATCTAAACTCATCACATTAGATAGGTTTTCATTTATACCACTACCTTTTCCACTCATTTGATGTTTCAGCAGATAAAGCATTGTCTGACCGATGTTACGTTTTGTTAATCCCTCCATTGATAAATCAGATAGTGTTTTCTTCCACATATCTTCAAATTCTTGTTTCACTTTCATTTTGTCCAGATTACAATTCCTCTCTCTGCAGTGTTTTAGGAGATCAGTAATTTTCTCTTCAATCAGCTTCTGAGATGTGTCCTGAATATTCTGTATCTGGACCCTTCCTTTCTGGATAGAAACAGCTTCATTGAGCTTGCTGAGTGCATTACTGTTTTGTTCTTTTTTTAAGAAGTTTATACTCATGCGGAAATCTTCTCTGTATCGTTCTATAAGATGGACATTATCAGATTTATTCTCATAGTATGTTTCCAGTTGTTTCAACATTTTTGTTTCTTCTTCAAGTAGCAGCTGTTGGAGAACATCCTTATACTGTGCACAGGTTTCTGTACTAAGACTATTAGCAGATTGATTTCTAATACCAGTCTCTGTGCTGATCACACAGCTGTGGACATTTTTGGTGAACTCCCATTCCCACCGAGAGTATTGTGCAGCCAGTTTATTATAAGCTTCAGCTACCAGACTGTTCCTAAAGCTGAAGATAAACTTCTCGTGTTTAACTGCATTCCACAAACTCTTTATCCATATAATAAACTGAGGGATGTGACATTGTCTGTACTCAGAGTTATGAGATTTTAAGAATTCTAATATATTTTTTTCTAGTTTGTGAACATTTTCACTGTAACCAAAATTTACAGGAGCCATTGGGGGGACCCCCTGCCACAGTCCAGGAATGTACCAGTTGTGTGTCTCTAGATCATAGTCCATCACATCACTGAAAGCTGTAATTTCACTTTTCTTCTCCATTTCTGCAGCAACTTTTGTCATTTTATTCAATTGTTCCAGAAGTTTCTTCCGGTCTCTCATGTTGTTTTGATGAGCGGACACATCGCTCACGTTCTGATGTACAAACTGGCAGTTGGGTTTCTTCCCAATTCCTTTCATCCTAAGAAATGCATGGACCACGATCTGTAAAATATCTGTCATCTCAGATGTATTTTCCATGGCCATATTCACTATGGTGATATCACTCAGACCAACCACTAAAGTTGCCAATTCATTGTCATGTTCATAACTGTCCCCCAGAGAAGCCAACTCAGGAGCTTTCAACCCTTCAGTGTCAATCACCAGAATAAAGTCACAGCCCAGCTCCTCCTGGAAGGTCTCTTTCACTTTAATAAGAGTCATGAAGGCTCCTCGTGTGCATCGTCCACTGGCCACAGGGAACTGCAAACCAAACATGGTGTTCAGAAGGGTGGATTTCCCTGTACTCTGCACTCCCAGCACAGTTATTACTCTCATCCTGCAGTGTCCTCCTGTCTTGTTGTCCAGCTCAGTCAGGACATTAGTTATCCACTGCAGGGGGATGTTGGAGGAGTCTCCATCAATCAGCTCCAATGGGAACCCATCCAGCAGGAGATCAGCAGCTATTCCTGGAAGATTAGAAAATTGCTTTTGTACTTCAACAATTAATTTGTCCTTAACCACTGCACATTCAGCCTCATAAACCTGCCCCAGCTCACGTAGGAAATGTTCAATTCCTAAAGAGCTGTCAGAGATTTTCCGATCTAGTTGTTTTAGTTCTTCTGGATTACTTGATTTACTGTTGTATTTTTCCTTGTATTCAGACAGCAATACACAAATATTTTTTCTTGCAATTGAATCCAGCTCAAACTTCATCCATTTCAAAAAATAATGTTTTTCTAGCTGAGACAATTGGGTGATTGCATTAATAAACAGTAATATGCCATTAGACAGGCTGTGTTTGTATTGTTCCTGGTGTAGGGAATTTAGATGCTGTATGAGCTCACTTTGATAATCTTGTGCATTTTTCCCTCCTTGTTTTGTCATTCTGCAAAGTTCTTTCTCTATTTTTGTTATTTGTGTCCACAGATCTCCCTGTAATGTCAGAGATTCTTTCTTATACTCTTCCACATTGTGTATTACAGAGGTGATGTTCCTGGCATGTTCCTTTGCATTCTGACATGTAGACGTGTTCTCATCTACACAGATATAATCTCCTTGGATTCCATCTATAATACTAACCAAACTTCTTTTTTGACAATTCTTTAAAAGACGCTCAATGTTGTTTTGTATTTTTCTCACTAATGCTGCATCATTAGCTGTGCTGCCCTTTAGAATAATATTTGTATTATCAATTTTTAGCTCTGACATTAGATATTTTATGTGCTTATTAGTCTCTGTGGTTACTTGTTTCCCAGGACTTGGAGTAACAATGAAATAATACTGTGTGTCGGAGTTACTGCAGGTTGATAACATTCTGAATTCTCTCTCACAAATACTCTCAATAAATATAAACACAGCTGATGAGACTTGTGTCAGAAACGTGAACTGTTCCCAGCTGGACTCCAGGTCTCCACGTAGATTGGTCACTGCGATGGGCTCTGGGAAAACATCAGACTGACCACAAGGAAAATACCAGGAAATCTCCACAAGTCCATCAGATATTTTCCTCTCAGTATTTCCTCCCTCCATATTGTCATGTATGAAGAAATCGTGATGTTGTTGAGCTGGATTAAGGACTTGATTAAGGATTTTAGATTTGGATAATTTATTTTTTCCCAATCTTCCAAAGGAGAAGATCGGTATGGGAATGTTCACAACATTTTCTTCATTGAACCCTTTACTGTCGGCTAATGATTGAGGTCTCCATCTCTTCACAATATCCCTCATTGCCCACAGCATGAAGGTGCATTCTGTGCCATCACCAGCAGGGAGCAGCAGAGGGACAGCAAACTGGCACATGGACATTTTTGATACAATCTCTTGTTGTAGAAAACTGTCTGAACAATGCAGGACAGCGCACACAACATCCAGAGGGTGAATATTGGGATTAGAATCATTCTCAGTATCAGTCACTGATAAATCAAACCCATTTTTATTTTCATTTGGATCCAAGTTAGAATGTTTTTCAAACTGAGTGTTTAGTGCAGTTCTGTTCAGGGCCATGATCTTCCTTAGAAAGTGCCATGGAATATCTGTTATATCCTGAGGCTGAACATCATCCAGATTCTCTGACCCAATCTCTAGAACATCCCTTAGGGTCAGTTGATACAGTTGGTTGCTGTAACTTTACATTCTCCAGAAGTTTATGAAATGTCTGCACTTTGTCTGTGAAAAGAAAATAACTCCATGTTATAATACATTAACATTATCATGTGCAAGCACACTTTCAAATAATAAATGCATATAATTAATTTATAATACTATAATTGTAAATGTAGATAAGTAATTAGCATATTTGTAATTACATGCATAAAGGTACCTCTCTTTTTTCAACTATAGTATAAATAATTGCTAAAAAATTAATTATGTATAGTCATTTAAAGCTTAAATATTTTATATAGGGGGTTCTGGGTAGACTATGACAGGTAAAATCTCCACCTGAACTTGTACTTACCTGGGTTCCATGATTGACTCTGCTAGCTCCTGCCTCTGCCAACTCTATTTAATTTACCTTTTTTTAGAAAGGCAGAAATGTTGTAGCCAGACAACACCCTGCGTGTCGGAGAGAGGAGATAATCTAGGACAGGTGCTGGGAGAACATGGCAGGACTCCCGAACCTCATCAACACACGGATCCCGAGTAAGTACAATATTAGAGGAAGTTTAATTCTTTAAACTTTAACACTATCCCTAAAGCAGGGGCAGCCTAATGGGCAGGGGGGGATCTGCCTCCTAGGCTAGTTCCAAAGTGGGCTACATTGGGCTGGATCACTGGGCCACCTGCATTTTTTTCTCCTTTAAAATGTTCCTAACAGGCTGCTAAGTCAAGTCTTGCCCCCCAGCCTAAAATTTGAAAGCCAGCCCCTGCCCTAAAGACTTAAGAATCAATCATATTATTATAAACTTTATTATAGGGCAGCACGGTGGCTCAGTGGTTAGTATTTCTGCCTCACAGCACTGGGGTCATGAGTTTGATCCCCGACCATGGCCTTATCTGTGTGGAGTTTGTATGTTCTCCCTGTGTTTGCGCGGGTTTCCTCCGGGTGCTCCAGTTTCCTCCCACACTCCAAAAACATACTGGTAGGTTAATTGGCTGCTATCAAAAATTGAACCTAGGCTCTCCCTCTCTGTCTGTCTGTCTGTCTGTCTGTGTGAGTGTGTGTCTATATTAGGGAATTTAGACTGTAAGCTCCAATGGGGCAGGGACTGATGTGAGTGAGTTCTCTGTACAGCGCTGCAGAATTAGTGGCGCTATATAAATAAATGATGATGATGATGATAAACTTATAATCTTTATACATTTCAGAATGTGTTTGTGCACCGGTAGTGGCTTCCTCATTGAGTTTAGTGAGAATGAGAGCAGATAAAAAACATAGAGATATTTTAAAGATCGGGCTGATTTTTGCACCCAAAATAGAGAGGGGTTTGATTGATCAGAGTGATTGTAAAATTGTGTCTTCTGTAAGAGTGACATCAACATTAGGATGCATGTGCATCTGATAAACATACTGCTCACACATTCCATCTGTTAGGGGTAACATAGTGTCCCCAGTATGTGTGCACATCCTTTCAGTGGTATCGGGGGCTGGCAAGATGGATATGCATGTGTATCCAGTGTGTATCATGTGACATGAATGTACCTGCATCTCTTGTGGAGAGGAGTCATAGGACAGATGCATGTGCATCCCTTGAGTGCTGTGGTCTGTGAGGGGAACACATCTATGGGGTTGTAGATGCACACTTGTGCATTGTGACATAGTGGGGTAATTATAATAACACATAGTTTCATATATAATATTATAATAGCACACTCTTATCATTTCCTGCCTTGATTATTACATACCCCTTCTCTTTGGCCCGCTTGTCCTGAATGCAGCGTAATGACTTCTTCCTCTCCCACCGTTCTTCTTCTGCTGTTCACCTCTGCAAAACTCTCCACTGGCTCCCCATTCCCTCCAGTATACAATTCAAACTGTTTATTGCCCTCTACAACACCTTCCCCTTCTACTTCTCCGACCTTGTTAAGAAATACTCCCCTACTCACCGACTTCATACTACTAATGACATTCGTCTCTGTAATATTCACGTTGAACTGTATTAAATATGTATTGTGTGTAAGAAATATACATCTTGTTTCTGACTGTAAAGTCATATCGTGTGAGCAAAAGATATTGCCGTATGCTTGCACTGTGACTATGAATAGTATAGTAACAGGTGCGTACAATGCTGATAGAGTGACTTTTTATTTATCTTATGTGCAAAATAATAAACTAATTTGCACCCCTTGCATTGTAACATTGTTTTGTCCAGGAGAAAACTTTCTCTTTTTTTGCCTTCCTTTCCTTAATGAATCAGGCCCTCTGTGTCCAGAAATGGGTTAAAACCTGAAACCTGAATCTAAATGAATGCATCTCTTTGATTGTTTCTCTTCTGTTCTCCCCATGAAGTAATTATGGATTAGAGAGCTCCAGACACATGGCTACTGACAAGTGCCCAGTACCAATTTATTACACAGGTCATAGAAGCTGAGGCCTTTGAAATCTCTCATTAAGGTTGTGATATCTCAGGACACCTCAAAGAGGGGGCTAGAATAAGTGTGAGCAAAAGCACATAAGGACCCAGGAAATTGTCATATCATATATTCTAAAATATTATACTTACAGGAGTCATGTTTGGTATGCAAATGAAGATAAACATATGGCTTATGTTGTGTGGAGGTAAATCAACTTTATAGGACATTCTGGTGAGAAGTTAGGCGTTTATAGCTAAAAACTGATATGAAAGGTGTTTCCTAATTTGTATTTACACAGACTTTCTATTTCTGATATCATAATGGAAGGGGGGCTGTGGGTACCTGCACAATGTTTAAAATGTCCTGTAAATCTAAGAAATAAACTTTTAGGGGAGTCAATTTGATATTGAGTAATGTTCCTTTATTTCTGGCCCTCCTAGCAAGGCAGAAATGGATCATTCGTAAGTTATTATTTATTTTGTTTTACTCTTTTTATTTTACAAGAAACTATTTTTTAATATCTGTGTGTGTCATTTTGCTAATTGTTTTTAACTTAAGCAATAAGGATTTATTGTCCATTATACTTAATAATTTCAGATCTCTGTGTTCTCACGAATTCACATGTCAGACTTAACTTGGTTATAAATCGCTACATAATAAAATAGAGGAGATTATTTGGTTTATGAGAACTCTGATGAAAGTAAATTTTGATTGTTTAATTTAAATGGAGAACCGAAGACTTCCTGACTAACAGTGTCAGCTCTTCACAAAACACCTTGCTGGTGGCATAACTGGTAAGGCAAAGGTAGTGTGTGGGATAGACAGAGAAAGTTTAAATCATTTTAAACAGACCAGGTGGTTGTTTTTGATTAACCCTTTGTCTCACACAAGTCATGCAAGCTCAGGTGAGTGCTGGATAGTGGCAATGTTTATCTAATGTGAAATGTCTGTGATTACAAATGATTGTGATGAGAGAAGTTACTCACTTTCCGGTAAGTGTTGGGACACATCAGACAATGCTGGATACCTGGGAATCATGTTCTCTAGATGGTCCAGGAATTTCTCACAGGCCGGTTCTCCCTTCTGCAGTATAATATTTATCAGCCTGTCAGTTCCCTCTCCTGGACTCACAGCCTGATACAGATCTATAATCTCCTGGGAAGTTATGAGGTGGAGAGAGTCCAGCTCATCACACAAACCATCCACATCCTCCTCAATCACTTCCATTAACTTCCATCTCAGGTGTTTAATAGTCCTCAAAGCTTCTCTGATAGATGCCATTGTTTTCTGTGTTTCACGGTCTGAAAATAAGTATAAAAACAGTGATTAGTCTGTTTACATAACATGATTTACCAGATATTTGTGCTGATCACTGTCTGTGAATAATCATATATATGTACAGGAAATTAGTTATATTTCAAGTAAGTTGGGCTAGCCATAGACACAATCAAGTGATCCCCCTAATTAGACTGTTTGAAAAGTAGCTAGAGAAATTGAAGGAGGAAATGAAACAAAGCAATTCCGCTAACCATGTTGGACTTGTAGATTAAGTACTTTATTTGCTTCACCAGGATCCACGAGTTATCAACATCTTGAAATCGGATCACTACATTTTGGCAACTGTGCTTGATCCTAGGTTTAAGAGCTATGTCTTCACTTTCTTTCCAACTGACCCAGATCTCAAGAGATGCAATGAGCTCCTGGTCAACAAGCTGACAGATCAAGTGGTACATGAGACAACAATGTATCCTCCTTCAGTTTCTCTGGCAACTGTTTCTAGGAAAAAACTTAGCTTTCCCAAGACATCCAGTGGTGATGCAGATGAGTCAGCACAACATTTTGACATTTGGTCTGTTCTAAAAGAATTGCCCAAAAATCGTGACAGCTCTGCCATAAAATGAACTACAAATTCCATGAGGAAGGCCATTACCGACAATTACATCAAAGTACACAGACTTCTGTGATGGTGAATTCCAGCAGGGATGAATTAGTATTGTTTGAGAATGATGTACACACTGATGAGGGTGAATATTATGACAGTGTAGATTGCAGGTGCTGAGATCTAACTGAGAGAATGGAGCAAGCTGATGCTGGTATGCTTAGTAATATTTTGGGTAAAATGTCATGCCTGCAATTTTATGTTTTTCTACAGTAAACTTTCACCTTTATTAGAGAGGTGTTTTTTTCTTTAAAAAGGTACAAGCTTTTTATTTACATTTTTGTTTCCCTGACTTAAAAAAAATATGCACTTGAACATAGGCTTTAGCACATGAGGTAGAGGGATTAGTATTATCATGTATGAGACTGGAGAGTAACAAGAACACAGTAGAATGTCACCGGAGACTTTTAAGAACACTGACAGCCCTATTATTACAATTTCTGTTTCAGCACTAAACACAGCCACCTCTCCTATTTCTGGGTGAGCTATGGCAAAGTACAATGAGCTATGGCAAAGTACAATGTGACTGCAGATTTTCAAGAATGCTGCCAGCCCTATTATTTCTATTTCAGCAATGACAATTGGCAATTGAGCAATTGACCTCTCCTGTTTGTGTGTGATGTATATAACACAGTACAATGTGACTGCAGATTTTGAACAACACTGCCAGCCCTATTATTTCTATTTCAGCAATGACAATTAGCATTGGAGCAACGGACCTCTCCTATTTGTGTGTGAGGTATATAACACAGTACAATGTGACTGCAGATTTTGAACAACACTGCCAGCCCTATTATTTCTATTTCAGCAATGACAATTAGCAATATAGCAATGGACCCCTCCTGTCTCTGTGTGAGCTATAACTCAGTAGAATGTCACTAGAGACTTTTAAGAAAACGCCCCCCCCCCCCCCCACTAGAGACTGCCAAGAACTGTGCTACCCCTTCTGTGTCTCTCTGTGAAATGGCGCTGAATTGCCGAGGTGAAATGGCGCTGGATGCCGGTTCTTATAGAATCCAAAACTCGCAAGATCCGATGACGCAACAATGATGTTTTGTCTCATTTCCGAGGGTGCGCAAAAGTACCTAGCCGGCTCGGCTTGGTACTCGGATCTGCGAAGTTCAGGTGGTCTCGGTTCTCGGAGAACCGAGCCTGAGCATCTCTAATGTGTACCCAGCTTGAGTCTTTTACAAGCATTAAAATGTGCAAAGACAAAATACATACTAGAGTGGGGTGTGAAGAGAAACTCATAGAAATCTTACACAAATACAGATTTTAAAAAGTAGTGCCTCTTTATAAATAAGTAAACAATAAAGTAAATATAGTACAATATTAATATAATTTTGATACACACTTAAAAAACAACACATATAATCTTATTATTAATTATAAACAATATAAACAAATGGATTTTTTGCTAATAAAGTATTTTTAATCGTACATTGATTTTATTCTCTCTCTGACACATGTATACTGAGAAATTAGAATATAGAAGTCATTAAATAATGTGTATTGTGCCTTTAAGATTGCTTAAAAAATAATGTATAAGTCTCAAGAAAAATAATGAGTACGTGGCAATGTTCCAGGAGATGTGTGGAAAATGTTTAAACAGTAGAAAAGAGAAGTGCTGGTAAGAAACAGTTTAATTTAGATAGCATTGTAACTCGTAGTGTTTTGAAATTTACTTTGCAATGCTAAAATCATTACAGATTTATAGCCCAAATTATTTTAGACATATGAAGCTAGGTGTTATATCTTTTTGCATGCTAGAAAAAGTTTCTGAGTGCTATAAGAATGTGTAATCTTGATTGTAATAAACAGAACAGTTTCAATACACACGAGAAATATTGTTGTGTTCTCTCTGTTCTCTGATTGGTCGATCAATGCATGCATGCAAAAAGAATTCCTTTGATTGTGTATAGCTCGGTTTTAATTCACGGAGAGCATACGTTGGATTTGACAATACCATTATCTATCAGACCTGCTTTCTTATTAGAGTTTCTGGACTGATATATACCAGATTATGTTTTATTGTCCCCCATAGACATCAATGTATTTTTGGTCCCCTGAAATTACATGTAACTTCATTGTTTATTGAAATCACCATTTTTTAGACTAATTTAATTATTTAGCAGTTGAAGCAATTCTTGACCGATGTTAGATGTGTTAGGTGTAAGATATGTTCTGAATATTCTGTATATTGATCTTGTCTTTGTGATATACACAGCTTTGTAGAACTTGCTTAGCATATTCCTTTCTAGTTGTTTCTTTTGGAACTGTACAGTCACGTACACGTCTTCTCTGTATCGTTCTATAAGATGGACATTTTCAGATTTAGTCTCAAAGTATGTTGCATCATTATTTCTTCTTTCAATAGGAGGGAATTCTTATACTGTGCAGAGGTTTCTGTATCATGACTATTAGCAGATTGATTTCTAATACTAGTCTCTGTGCTGATCACCCAGCTGTGGACTTTTTTAGTGAAATCCCATTCTCACCGAGAGTATTGTGCAGACAGTTTATTATAAGCTTCAGCTACCAGACTGTTCCTAAAACTGAAGATAAAATTGTTGTGTTTAACTGTATTCCACAAACTCTTTATCCATATAATCAACTGAGGAATGTACCATTGTCTGTACTCAGAGTTCTTTGATTTTAAGAATTCAAATAAATACTATTTTTGCTCTTAAACTTTTCACTGTAACCAAAATTTACTGGAGCCATCGGTGGGACCCCCTGCCACAGTCCGGGAAAGTACAAGTCCATCACATCACTGAAACATGAAATCCATCCATACTCCATTTTTGCAGCAATTTTTTGTCATTTAATTTCATTGTTCCAGAAGTTTCTTCCGGTCTCTCATGTTCTTTTGATGAGCGGACACATCGCTCACGTACTGACAGTTGGGTTTCTTCCCAATTTCTTTCATCCTAAGAAATGCATGGACCACGATCTGTAAAATATCTTTCATCTCAGATGTATGTTCCATGGCCATATTGACTATGGTGATATCACTCAAACCAACCACTAAAGTTGCCAATTCATTGTCATGTTCATAACTGTCCTCCAGAGAAGCCAACTCAGGAGCTTGTATTTAACCAGACATCAGAGTGTTATATATTAATAAGTGCAGAATAAATAGTTTTGAACATAAAATCATGAGTGACTGATTTGTGATTATTTGCTGTGTATTTGTGAACTAGCTAGAAGGAAAAATATGTATTAGTTTATGTATGGAATTAACCCTTAAGGTATGAGGATAGTGGAAGCAAAGCGATAAATAAGTGAAAGCTGAAACTGCTAATTAGTAAAAGAAATGCAGAAATAATATAAATGGATTATCTAGTGGGAAGAAATGTTCCATGTGAATGATGCAAGTATCATATTTCAGTGTGTTGTTGTAAGGTTCTGCTAATTTTAGCTGGTTCATTCCAGTTACAGAAGAGAAGCCCAAGTCCTTCTTGGTACAAAATAATTTTCGCCAGCGGCCAGGAGAAGGAGATGGTGGGAAAGAGGACCAGGGGAGAATTATGTGAGTGAGAGGGTAGTTCACACCTGCCTACTCCTGTCCAGGAGAGTCCCAAACTTTGGAGAGTCCTCAAGGACTTCTGGAAGAGAAGGCAACCACTCAGATTCTGGGTGTAGGCGGGGCTTAATGACACAATTTGCATAATCAGGCCTGCTGTGCAATGCCACTAATTGCGGCAATACCCAGCAAGAGGCTGGACAATGTTGATCCCTCGCCCACTTCTGCACTTGCCACCTCCTGGCCTCCTCTCCAGGATCTCCCAGATAAGAGGTTCTAAAAGTTGGAAAGTATGGGGTAGTTTCAGTTAGTGTAGGGTGGGCAGTGATAAGAGTTCAGGGAGCAGAGTATTTGAAGCTACAGGTAGGGGAAGTAATGAAAGGAAGAGCACAGCTGAAATGTTAGAAACAAAGGAGGAAACGGTAAATAGGAGATGGTTTCATCAATGTCTTACCACCACTTACAAAGCTCTCTCCCAGTCTACTGCCCCCTACATCTCCGACCTCCTCACCATCCACACTCCTGTCCGCTCCCTGCGCTCTGCTACTGACCGCCGCCTCTCCTCCACTCTCATTACCACTTCTCACTCCAGAATCCAAGACTTCTCCCGAGCTGCCCCCCTACACTGGAATGACCTCCCTCGCTCCATCCGTCTATCACCCAATCTGAGCTCCTTCAAACGAGCACTTAAAACTCACCAGTTCCTTAAAGCCTACCAATCATCCACCTAACCCCTCACCTACTCTGCTCACTCTTCCCTCTCTCCCCTGGTATCACCGCTCCCTCTCGTGTCTGTTTCGTCTACCCTCCCTTAGGATGTAAGCTCGTTTGAGCAGGGCCCCTCTCCCCTCCTGTCTCCTCACCTGTTCTTCTGCTCCGTCCTTACTCCATTTGTCTGTCCCGGAGTTTCTGAAGCATTGGTACTTTGTGTTTACTGTTCTGTACTGTTTAACCCTGTATGGTTTACTGTTTGTACTATGTACGGCGCTGCGGACACCTTGTGGCGCCTAACAAATAAATGATAATAATAATGTCTGCATGGAGGGGTGGTGAGTGAGAAGAAGACGTTATTAGAGGGATAAGTAGGTAAGTAGTAAGTGAGGTTTGATAAAGCAGTTATTATAAACATGACTTGCAAATAGTTCAATAGGGAGTGTCCAGGCAGTATACAAAGCACGTGCAGAGTAACAGAAACTCACAGGAGAGTATTGGATGTTGTCCTAATGTAACAATCCATACAGGTAGAATGTTCACCTCCTCATCACAGATAGCTGGTACAGAGATAGTATTGAAAATTTATCGTGGGTGAAAGATGGGATGAAGATATTACTGGTAATCATTTCTCCTATCTTGCCTGGGATAGAGATAAATAAGATAACTATGATGATCTTCTGTGTAACTCTTACTCTGTAATATAAATCTGCATACACACTTGTAACAAGCAAACATTATAACAAAAACATATGTAAACACAAATTATACAACCTAACACTAACTATAGAACCTAATATTACAGCTTATACAGACTCAATATATAGTCCCTTATCTCTCTTTAACTTCATGGAATCTTATATTCATCCTTTATTTAAATTGCAGTGAACTTATTCTTCCTTCATTGAAAAGCTTTTAGTATATTTCTCAAGTTGTATTTATTCAATTTTTTATTAATTATCTTGTTTCCCTATTTTTAATATATGATCGCCACACAGTTTTTCAGACTACAACAAAAAAAAGAATTGCTAAAAGGTCACTAATGCCACAACAATCCCCGCTAACGAACTTGGCGCTTTGAAAAAGGGGTGCAGCAGTTTACAAATATTCCATGTTGGAATTGCCTTGGGTAAAATAAGACATTTCCCACAATGTTTTGCTCAGGCATCATCATCATCATCAGCTATAGTATCTCAAGCATAGCCATGGTGACATTCAGTCTAGTTGCACGATCACATATGAGCTGATGCTGTGACAGTCTGTCCCATCTCTGTAACATGGTAGGAGCATTTCTTGTGCAATATTATAGGTTAAATTGGGCACAGATCTTCCTTGGCATTTCTATTATGCTTTCAATGTATTGGTATGTGAACAAGAATTAGGGGCTGCTGGGCTGGGGGGCAGGGGAGAGAGCATCTATCATAAGGGGCTACCTTGGGCTGGCATGTATTTTACATGTATTTTGTTCCTTTAAAATGTTCATATTAGACTGCTGAGCCTAGGCCCTCCGTGCTAACGTTTGTGTGATATTTACCCTGACCTTAAGGCAGCAATGATATTTGAGTCATTGCCATATGTGACATTTCCCACCTTTAGTTGTCTGGAGGCTACAGCTTGATACAACTTAACAAGTAGTTTCTGAAAATAGGTGTAATGTCATTTAATTTTGTGAAGCCATATCACCAGAACCTGCAAACAGAGACGGTTTTGCAGTTTCATGCATGCACATATAGACAGAGCCTGGCACGGTGAAGCAGTCAATTAACCCTTCCCGCTCCAGGACAATATTATCCAGGCAACAACTTCCATGAACCCATACTGACGCTCTGTTATCAAATTATATTCTACAATATAATTCATAATCGCATTCCTCAGAAAATGTATCCACAAGAGAAGCCAGCCTCACAGTTCTATAATTTCCTTTGTTCTCCTTTTAAAGATTAGTATCACATCTGCTTTCCACCAATCCTGTGGCACTGAACCATATATACATAAAAAATAACGGTTAATTACCAAACTTAGCTCCTTTAGCACACATGGGTGGGTGACATCGGTGGAAAGGTGCTTTATCTATATTAAACTTGATTAAACATAAACCGCATCTCCTGCTATGTTGGATAAGTAACATTTAAGAGTCTGCTTATAATATTGCTATTACACAACCTATTTCCTGGTATTTTTTCCTCCTTTGTAAATACAAATGAAACAACATATTTTCAGAGATTACCTTTTTCTTTATCTTCTACAATTATGTTTCTTACACTATCATTTAATGGCCTAATATTATCAGTTTAATTCTTCTTGCTGTTTATGTACCTGAATGCCATTGTGGAACTAAACTTGCTTTACTTTACTATGTCTTTTTCAGCTACAGTTATAAATGTATTAACACTATTTCTTCACAGGTAGGAAGCTATCGGAAGCGGCTCCTCCATGTCAGTGGCCGGTGCTCAATGTGGGAGCATCTCAGGGACATTAAAAACACTGAAAGAGTGACATTATGTCCCTAATTGAGTGTTTTAGGTTCCCCATAAACCTTACACCTTTGGTGACTGACTACGTTTGTCCAATGGTAGCGCCAATCCTTCATACAGCACCATATAATATTATCTCAGACTCAGATGTTCCTTGAATTCTGTCTGTGAATATCAGCCTTTTACTTACCCCATATTCGTTTGTCTTCTAAGGTGAGAGTGGTGCTAGAAACTGGCTGTAACTGAAATCACAGAGCCTAAACGAGTCTAAACAAAGGGTGGGGCACATCATACAAAATCCAGAGAAAGAAAAAGTAAAACATCCAGTGACTTTCACATTCATGTCTCCTGAGTGACTTGTAATAATATAAATGTGTTTTCCACAGTGCACACTCACTGCTGGCACTGGACCAATTAGTAAGAGAACCAGCTCTGCTCATTGGATATTAGGACCATGGGTGAAAGGCCAAGAGAAGGTTGTGCTGTTGAGAGAACTTAGGAATTTAGAGAAAGATCCTTACAATCATGTCCGACAGAGACTCGAGAGAGTCTTTGATTGTATTATCATTCCATTAATTTACTAACTATAATTCTTGTTGTTCAGGGTTTAACTTGGAACTTCTGCAGCTGTTTGCGGGGTCTTCAGAGGCCACACAAGCAAAAGCGTCATCGTATTTCTTTTGTGATGTCATAATTTCATTCTAGTTCTCTGGCACCTGTGCATGGTGGCGACAGAAACATTTTCTCAGGTGAGAAGAGCTGGCTGGACATGGGTTGACCGTTCCATGCTGTATGCAGGATAGTCACAGTAATGAGGTTTATTCTGCCACCACATGCATACCCAAGATGTTATTTTGTTTTGTGGTATGATATATTGTAATGATCTTCAAGGGGTGAAGCATTTAGTGATTACATTCCCAGCTTATTAGGACTCTATTTGTAGGTCTAACCAACCTAGAGTCTTTATCTGAGGACAACTAACGGAGAGTCCATTGTCGATGGCTGGCTCTCTGCTCTGAGCCGTGTTGCTGACATCATCAAACGTGAACAGAGTAGTCAGAAAATCTATTCATGCTACTCAGTTCAAATCCAATGATACAATGACGGGGGCAGCCGCAGACAGATGACACTCTATACAGGTAAGTGCCATATACTGTCTACTAGAAAATACTATGCAGTATATAGAAAAAACTTATAGGGATTATACTTTCAAGACCCTTAACTCTATTGAACACTTAAACCCAACTACATGTTATTTCTTGTGTAGCCCTGATGAAAGAATGAGTTTCCATTCTGAAAACGTCGGCTTTCTCAATATGACTTATACTATACTATTACACTTGATGGCAGTATTGTACTTTATCTTCTTTTAAAAATACAGGGTGCCGCCCTTCATTTCTATAGTACATACCGTGCTTCTCTGAGACGGTACCTAGGTATTAGCTATGTAGCACAGAGTGAGTGCAAGTACTATATATATATATATATATATATATATATATATATATATACATATATTGAAGAAGGAAAACAGAGCTACTCTGGGTCAATTGTTAAGTTCCCGATGGTTGATGAAGTCCACAGGAACACACGGCAGGCCAGAGTAAAAGGAATAAATTCAGTATATTAACACAGCCTAAAATGTTCACTGCTTCTAGCTCTTTCCACGACTTTTAACGAAGATCAGTCACTTCCCATTCTCATCCCCCTCATCTCCCCCCACCACATGGATATACACGATGAATAATACACTTCAGTCCAGAGACATTCAAGGCATAGTATGAGCTAAAGCTGTAGATAATGATAGAGAGATATATGGGAACGCTATATTGATATGGAATTGTAATGGATTTTCGAATATTGTAGATTCTGAGAGAATGATTAATACTGATAGATGTGTAAGATTTTTTTCCTAAAGTTTATATGATGAATGCATTATCGGGAGCAGTGTGATGTGATTACTGGGAGCTGTGACGTTGTTTGATTGATATGAAAGCAAAGTATTAAAGAAAGGTCTTGTTATATTGTAATGCTAGGATAGTGTTGCTATTGAGTATATGGAGACTGTGTTATACATAAGTTTATATGGAGGTGTTGATACTCATGAGGTTATATGGAGTTTGGTGGTGTTTTTAAGATAGGTTGCTGTGTGTGCAGAGAAAAAGAAAAGTTACAGTGTGTGCAGGAAAAAAAGAGAAGCTACAGTGTGTGCAGAGGAAGAGAGAAGTTACAATGTGTGCAGAGGAACAGAGAAGTTACAGTGTGTGCAGAGGAACAGAGAAGTTACAGTGTGTGCAGAGGAAGAGAGAAGTTACAGTGTGTACAGAAGAAGAGATAAGTTACAGTGTGTGCAGAGGAAGAGAAGAGTTACAGTGTGTGCAGAGGAAGAGAGAATATGCAGTGTGTGCAGGGGAAGAGAGAAGTTACAGTGTGTGCAGAGGAAGAGAAGAGTTACAGTGTGTGCAGAGGAAGAGAGAATATGCAGTGTGTGCAGAGGAAGAGAGAAGTTACAGTGTGTGCAGAGGAAGAGAAGAGTTACAGTGTGTGCAGAGGAAGAGAAGAGTTACAGTGTGTGCAGAGGAAGAGAAGAGTTACAGTGTGTGCAGAGGAAGAGAAGAGTTACAGTGTGTGCAGAGGAAGAGAAGAGTTACAGTGTGTGCAGAGGAGAGAAGATGCAGTTTGCAGAGGAAGAGAGACATTACATTGCGTGCAAAGGAAGATAAAAGTTACAGTATGTGCAGAGGAAGAGAGATTTCTGGAATAATGGGATACACACTATAAATGTGGAGAAAGGTGGACAAACAACTCATTTATTAAAGAGAAAATTAAAAAATATTATACATCTATAATTGTATGTATTGCCGAGAAAATAATGGCCAATATTTGAGGTAAGGTGAAAAAAGCTTTCCTGTTGATCCAAAGACTGATGTTTGTCCCAAAGAAGGTTCAAGACTTGGTTCCACATCCTGTGAGGTTTGTGGGTCATAGATGATAATCATAGTCCTCTGCTACTAAGGTAATTTCCTTGAAACCAGAGACTTATCTGTGGAACACAAACAAAGATGATTAGAGAATGAGGGTCTTTTATTGATGCCTTTTGGTGATATAGTGATCACTATAGTGCTATACCTAGAGGGCAGCAAGCACACAAAATGGCATGGGGGGGCTCGGCTCAGCAGCCTAGTAGGAACATTTTAATGGAAAAAAAATGCAGGTGGCCCAGTGACCCAGCCCAAGGTAGTTCACTATGGGTCCAACCCAAGAGGCCAATGCCCCCTGCCCCCCAGTCCAGCCTGCCCCTTGTGAGAGCTTCATGGAAACTGGTTGGGGCTTAATAACGGATAATTAGTAGACTTACCTGGTCCTATTTCAGCATATAATTGGTGTATCCAGCAGTGAAGAAGTTGTCACGACTTAGTTGAAAAAATGAAGCACCAGATAGCTCTGTCCCCACTGTTGGTATATGGAAAAATGTATAAAAATATATTGTATTTTCAGCTATACCTGTCATTACCAACCTTAGACCGAGCATCTGTTCTTACTTCAACACTCTTCTACATATAAGTACCAACATAAAGGTAAAACTACATTACATGAGGGGTACATTACATTCATTAATTAATGTTGTACATTACTAGAACTGGGCAGGGAATGATAGAATATTATGACATTAGCTAAGGGTGGAATTACCTGATTTACCAGCCAGGCAGCAGCTGGTGGACAAAAGAGCAAATTCCGGTCCGTAACTAATCACTCCCTCTTCATGACAAACATTCTCTAACACACATATACACACACATATACATATACACAGAGTGACACACACACGTTCTCTAACACACAGTGACACACACATATACACAGACTGACACACACATTCTCTAACACACATATACACACACATATACACACAGTGATACACAGACATTCTCTAACACACATATACACACACATATACACACAGTGATACACACACATTCTCTAACACACATACACAGAGTAACAGACACATATTATATAACACAGATACACACACACATTTCCTAACACAGAATTACACACACAGGGGCTCAGTTTGCGTTGCTTACATAAAATTGTTTTTCCCTTGCCCAGAAAAGCACCCGCAGGCACATGCAGATTTGAGTGATTTTGGCATTTGCCTGATTGCATCTGGAGAGGCGCGATGGGGGAAGAAAGTGGCGAACTAACATAGCCCTGTACAGTAAGGCTGAGAACAGTAAGGACACGTTCACATAGACCTTCACAGAGCCAGGCTCCTGGCTCTTCAGATATGTATGTAGTGTAGAGGCTGAGTGGCACACACGGCCTGTGTCATCATCATCTGATGATGATGTTATCAATCACCTAGTGGGACTCATGCTTAGTACTTTAGGGGTATACATGGAGGACTAGTCCCACTCGTCATTAGCACTAAAGGAGTTAAAGAAACATGAAATCGACTTAGACAAATAATGTGTAATTCAGGCATTGTTACACTTTGTATGCCAAGGCTTTTTTATGGACTCTGTATGTGGCTCATACATTACACACCTGACAGGAAACCTGAGGCTCAGATGACTTTATCACATAAGAAGTGTCGTATGCAAGCAAATTACTGGTCATATAAACCTACAAACACGTGTTTGTGCTTTAATTCCTAGTAATAGCTCGGTGTGGCTCAGATGAACTCGGTGTCCAGCTGAGTAGGAGAGACATAATTTACATTATCTCTTTGATTTAGTTCCTAATCTCTTCCGATCTACCCATGAGATATTTATGGAGTTCCAGACAACTAGTTACAGATGAATGCCCAGTAACAATTTATGGCACGGGTCATAAAGCTAAATCTCTTGGAATCTCTCTTTTATATTTATTATATCTTGTATGCCATTTTGATAATTGTTTTAATTTTAAGGAATGTTAATTTATTTTCCCTATTAAACTACGCTTAGTAACTTCATGTCTTTGTGTTCTTATGAATTCACTTGTCAAAATTAGCTTGGTTTTAGAACGCTACGTAATTGAAAAAGAGGAGATCATTTTGTTTATGATAACTCTGAAGAAAGTAAGTTTAAATGAAGTGTCAGCTCTTCACAAAAACCTTGGTGGTGGCATAATTGGCAAAGTTAGTGTGTGGGAGATATAAGGAGAGTCTTAATCATTTTTAAACAGACCAGGTGGCTGTTTTTTAATGAACCCTTTGTCACACACGTCACGCAGGCTCGGGTGATGAGTTCTGGATTGTGACAGGAGGGTGGAGTTAAACTCTTGAGTGCTCTCAAGCACCAGTTCTTATAGTGATTGGTCAACTTTTTACCTTGTTGAGGCTTCTTTGCATTTTGTGTTGCTATTTTAAGAGATGGCTTCTTTTTCGGTGAGGCTTTGACACTCTTCTTTGGAGCTGGTTTTCAAGATAAATAAAGTCATGTTAATTTAACCAAGATTATAATTTAGAGCATTGAGCGAGAGTTCATTATATAATATGTATTTAACTAGGTATATTGGTCAGAAATCTAGATGGGGGATGGACAGGACCACATAAAATGTGCCTGAATTGACACCTTTGAACTTTGTACTATATTTTCACCAAGGACCCAATATAGTAAGAGGACTGGATGATCATTTTATTCATAAATGAGGAAGTTGAACCCCACACAATACCACATTGGAAAAGCAGAGCTGGGTATTGATTTATCATTTCTGGTGTCACCACTGTGCTAGATAAACAAGAAGGTCCCACCATTCATATGGTAGGAGAGAATATCAACATTATAGACTAGCCCTGCTGCTCATGTTACACAGCAGGATCGATGGTGTTCATTTGCTTGCTTTAATAGATGTTGCTGGCACTATTAGCGGCATTAGTTGTGATCCAAAACTTGCCTGAGGCGGCCAGTGGGAAGGTGCCTATCTCATCCCTTATCATACAAAATACCACAAACATCTGCATATGAAATATAAATGAAAATGCCACAAAGCAAATTAATGAACTCAATTGACGTTGAGGGCTCAATACAAGAACAGCCAATCAGAATGGTTTTCCCACAGTCTAGCCAGAGTCAAGTGTTCTGATTGGCTTATCACATATTGACTCCTTCATTCATTCAAATAGTGTTAATTTTTTGTTTTGGGGGGTTTTAACCCATCGTGTACTACTTCAGGAAAGAAGATACCCTATGGATTTGGCATTTGAATAAAAGGTAAACAAGGGGTTCGGCTGAGTTTTTATTTCAATTAAAATAATTTGAAAGTGTGTGGGGGGGGGGGGTTATTATCATAGGTATTATTGTGGAACTACATTTTCCAGCATGCTCTGGCAGCCACTGGCAGTCAAAAGATTGCTAACATATGTACAAGTGCCAGCATGCCCAAGCACGCAATGACTGCCAGGGGTTGCTGTGACTTGTAGTTCCACAATATGACATAATCTATTTTTTTTACATTCAAGTATAATCTTGAAACCCACCAGGGTTATCCCCAGTGATACTCGCAGGAGACTAGTTGCCCCTAGGAGGATGTTCTGGTTTCATATAATGACAGGGATGCACCATGCTGTGGGTCCTCCTGTTGTAGTGTGACCAGCCCAGCCTGGCATCGCCCGGAGCTGGTTACACTTTGCAAAAACTCGAAGAGTATAACACCGAAGCCTCACAACACAGCAAAACTGCCTGTTCCACCATAAGACTCGACTGTGCTAATTTTTGCCTCAACTTCTCATATGCAGTACCCTCAGCTTGAGGTAGCAAAATAACCAAACTGTTAATATTGTTTATATACTAGAGTTCCCAAATGTCAATCACAGCAAAGGATGTTCGAAAATTTTGAACCGGTTTGAAATTTGATCAAATTTCACCATTTCAATGACCATGAACATCTTTGCCGTACTGCCAAATGAAAGTTGACAATGAGTCAAAAATTGGTTCTTGCATTTGCTGTTGACGGTTTGCTCTCGACATTTGCGATTTGCCCTTTCCGATCGCGTTTAGCTTGATTGTGTTTCCAGCACATTTTTCATAATTTTGTACTGATTCGAAGAACCAGTTCAGGAAACGCTACACTGTCTGTTGGAGCATCTTTAGTCATTATTACTGGAATAATTAAAGGGGTTTCTATACTTGCCCATACTTTAAATATTGATTGCTTCTGTTGAAAGCAAAGAGAGGGATTAGTTTGGAAACGAGAGGTCAGTTTCAGTCATCTCCTGCGATTGCCATGAACCACATTGAACGATATTTAAAGTAAAGGTTTACGATCCTATTACTGTTTTATTTTAACGCTCTCATGTACTTTTTTTTCAAAATAACTTACCACTTGTTGATGCTTTTGTCTTCTTCAATCCCTGCGAGGTCCTGAACGTCTGTTTTGTAACTGTTGTATTTTTTACCCTCATCTCTTGACATACTTCTGTTATTTTAATAGATAGCTGGGAGGTGGTTCTTTTCACTGTTGTGGCTGTGAAGATAAATGCACTGTAATAAATTCATGGTATTTGCCATATCTGTCATTTTTCCATTGATGGATCACTTGAGAAACAATTACGCTGGCATGTGGATGGAAGTTGGTAATGGCTGCACTTTAGATAAGCTCTGTGTCTCCCACATAATCATCTTCCCACAAATATTAAACACCTAAAACTGTGTGAAGGCTGTGGGAAATTATTGTGCTTGGTGCCGAGGAGTCATCACACCAAGGACCGGGTTGTTTAGAAGGTCTACTGAATACCATCTCCGTTCAGCTTTGGTGATCTCTGCTGCCTCTTTGGTGGCTGCACCAGCTACCAAACATGGCGAACATGGCTGTGATGGATCTATTTCCATCAGCGAGCATGACCCTAAGGAAATACACCGGGCTATGCAGTTATTCCAAAGTGACAGATAACCAGAGTGACTAAACAACAGGAAAAGCCTCCTCTAGAACCAGAAGAGAATAGACTCTCTGCTATGATAAATGATGGAGGAAAGTTATGTTTGCCAGCAGAATAATGTTTTACGAATTCTACGCTAACTGGTTCATGTTTCATGTATTATGTTTCATGCCATTCACCAATGTCTGCCGTCTGCACTTTTCCACCAGCAAATAAAATTGTTATTTCACTACTTTATGTATCAAGAGTTCACCACAACTCTTAGATTGCAAGCTCATTGGGGAAGGTCCACCCCCTACCTTCTGTTTCGTGTCATTGTATGTTATTTATTTTTGCCATAATTTTCTTAAAGTACAGCACTGTGTAAATGAATACTGTGGAAAATAGGGTTATTTACCATGGTCCGATAACCAGAACAGGATCCGTCCACCAGGGAAAGGTACAGAGAGGGTTAAGGATCCTGCTGTTTTCTTAAAGAAGGAATTTACTCACAGGTGCATGACATGGGTGTGATTGGTGGGGTGTGTTTGATGAGAATAAAAGGATTGTGGCATCTGGCAGACGGGGCTTCCAACGCTCAATAGCAGCCGGATGATAGTTAGGCCTGGTTAGTTTAGTTAGTGTCAGGAAGTCGTGGAATATTTGATGATTACGTTAAAGTGTTGTTGTGATGAAATAAAACAGCAAATAGTTAAGAAGACTGAAGTAAGTTGACGTTCATTTAGTAATTCTTAAAAAGATGTTGAGTGGATTTATGCATAAGATTATTTCTATGGCCTAAAACTCTTTACCTTTTCTTTTAACTATGCTGCTGTTGGTTTTTTTCGGAGGCATTTTTCTGGTCTGTGAGGTTCCGGAACTCTGCTTTACAACTATGTTTTTTGCTTTCAAAGTTCTCTCCTCTGTTGATGGCCTCCTGTGGTTTTAAAGTATAAATAGTGAACTAGACAGAATAACGTATGTAATAAACACAGTAAGGCATTTTACAAACAGCAAACTCTATGGACAAGCAATATTTGTCTATCAGTGCAAGTGCTCCTACTTCTCCACTGACGCAATTCACTATGTACGCCCACTTCATGATCTTTGGACACCCCACAAATAGTATAGTAAGAATAGTGAGAAGGTCACTACAAATCCAACCTACTACCATTCTAAGACCACCCCCTTCATTAATTTAAACTTTGCGTATTTTCTCCTAAAACACTTTTATTTTAATTTGTTAATGTAGTTATTTGTGAAAGTACGGTAAATCAAGAATAAATGTATTACATGTGTCGAATTGGCTTCAGTAATTGAGAAAATGGACACCCTCAATTAATAGGGAAATTAGCAATAACGTGTGCATATGGGGATCTATCCGGAACATTCTAGAAGGTGAGACGCGCAAATATTCTAGGTGTTCACTCCAAGATCGTTCTAGAATATTCCCCCTCCGTATATAAGGGATCGGTCACCCAACCAGCAGTCAGTTGACATTTGAGAGGTTCAAGTTGTGTATTGTGTTTTTCTTGCTCTTCGTCCATGTAATATATGTGTATAAATGTGATTGGTGTAAATAAGTCGAGTTTATACGGAGTGGTTGTAGAGACAATTTGTATATAGAGTGTTTGAAGTAAGAATAAAGTCAATTAACCATATAATTTGTATTTAATACATCTACCATGTGACATAGATATATATACATGATACCTAAAGCTCAACATGACCAAAACAGAACTTATTGTCTTTCCTCCTGTCAGTCACCACCTCCCCTCAGATCTCCCTCACTATAAATAACACCACAATTTCCTCAGTCTCCCAAGCCCGCTGCCTTGGAGTCACACTTGCTTTAATCCTCTGCTTTGCTTTACTCCTCACATCCAGACTCTCTCCCAGTCCTGTCGACTGCACATTAAAAACATTGCCAGAATATGCCATTTTCTTACCCAAAATGCTACCAAAACTCTTATTCATTCTCTTATCATCTCCGTCTTGACTATTGCAAGCTCCTGCTATCTGGCATTCCTGACACCCATATATCCACACTTCAATGCTGCTGCAAGACTGATCTTCCTCTCTCACCGCTCCACATCTGTTGCACCACTCTGCAAATCCCTACACTGGCTCCCTGTGTCCTCCAAAAACAAATTCAAATTACTCACCCTTACCTACAAAGCTCTCAACAGCACTACCCCTGCATACTTCTCAAATCTCATGTCAAAATATTTCTCTCCCGTCTTCTTAGATCTACCTCTGACCTGCGCCTTGTCTCGTCTCTGGTAACCACCTCTCAATCCCACCTACAAGACTTCTCCCGTGCTGCCCCCCACTTATGGAATTCCTTACCACGCCCAATCAGACTTTCCCACAGCCTTTAAATCTTTAGATGATCTCTGAAAACCCATCTCTTCTTTAGAGGTGACCTTATCCATGATAACACTACTCACACTAATGCACCCTCACAATTATCCCAATCTCCAAACTGAGTCACACTTTTATTTTGTCTACCTTGTATGTCCCTTTTTTATGTATGTCCTGTTTTCCCTACTGTGCAGCGCTGCAGAGCACTGTGGTGCCTTCCAATCTTTATTGATAATAATAATAATAATAATAATAATAATACCCATTTGTAATGTATTCATTGCACTTATTATTATATCTGCCTGTTAAAAATATCAGAAGCTCAGATCATTACTTTTAGTATACGTAGCAGTTCCAAATGATTAATGATTAATATATGTGACCTTAGAAAAACAGAAATGAAGCATATATGTACATATATGTAAATGTAGTATCTTAATCACACTGACAGCACTTAATTACATTACTCGGCTTCAGTGTTACCAATCTTAAAATTAAAATTCATGTAAACCATTAATAGATCTATGTACATATTTCAAAAACGTCATTTCAATATCAACGTGTAACAGTATAAGCAGAACCAGAGCTGAAGTTAATGGCATCATTTACATATTTAAACTGTCCAATCACAGCGCTGAGGTGTGTGTGGGTAATAACCAATCACATCTCTGTTAGCTTAGTTCAAATAATCGTCATGTTGCAATACGTCCAGTGTACACAACATAAAGAATAGACTATTATATAATAAATGACAACATTTCCTTAGGGGAACAATAAAAGTATTGCTAATGGACCTCAAAGTAATAATATATATTCACATCTATAGATATATAGATATATGTATAGATATAGATATTTATATATACACACACACACAGTATATTAAAAACATGACGATTACATGTTTGTAACATATCAATGCTAAATTACACTTTAACTATGTGACAGTTAGTTTCACAGTGAAATATACTTGTATAAAAGCTTGGACAAGATGGAGTTAAGTGGACTTAGACTGGTTAATTTATAACAAGTATTATTAAAAGGTATAACTCCCAACGTTTTCTTTTTTTTAGCGGGGAAAACCCTGAAGTATCTTCAGATGTCAAACAGCCCAAAATTGTTAGATTGGGGGCTTTCTCTGGAGCTGCACCTCTTGTCTTCAACTCTTCACCTCTCTCCATAAGACCCTCTTCCGATTTCTCAACTTTTAAGCAATTACAGAAATGAGAATCTTACCGTGACTCCTCGTAGCTTTCTTCTCAGTGTGACACTAGTGCCTTGAGTAACCAGCTCTCCCTTGTCACCGTCCTTCCACTGACGTAGCTAATAAAGCTATAAACACAAAGTTCAAACATGTTATCTCTGCTGTTAGCAGCTGCTACAATTCAGCACCGGCAGACTCAGGAGCTACATAAGTTTGGTAAATCCCCTCAGCATTTACACACAGTCATTAATAATTACTTGGCGCGTTTGCCAGTATTTTGTTTTGTACATTAGAATTATCCATAATGTTAATTGTAATGCTAATTGATATATTTGTAAAGTCAACTTTGGGCACATTAGCACTATAGATATTTAAACATTACTCACAACTGAGCAAAACAGTAAGATGGACAGTATAGAGTTAAATATGAAGCAAACAAGAAGAATTTTTGTCGATACGACTATGGGTGTAGCCCTGTCTTAGAACGTCAAACTGCATACCTATATCCTGCTATATGTTAAAAAAAAAAGCTTGCAAAGGCAAAATGTTTTGTTAGCCCACAGGACATCCCTCTACCTTCAGCAATGTGCCCCACAGACAGATAGACATAAAGAAATGTGTATAAAAATATTGAGTCTGCTGCTGGACTTCACCCTAGCTCCGGAGCACTACTCATGTATCAGAATTAACAAACCACTTGTATTATTACCTTTCTGCTTAGATGGTTCTTCACATCAGCCCAGTGCCATGGCTATGCCGCCTCTTCCACTACACTTGAAACAAGGAAGCTGTCCACTCAAGAACACACTGGGCCTGATTCATTAGTGATCTTTTCTTGTACAAATGTTAAGATGCTTATTTTAAGAAAAAACGGGGAGATAAGAGTCAAGTTAAGCAGTGGATTTTACTTCTTATCTCCCTTTTCTGGACATGCACAGAGTGGATTTGTTTAAGATAAGCAAAGAACAGCAGATAAGATCCCTAATGAATCAGGCCCACTGTCTCTGATATACTACAAAGAACACTCCATTCACGTAAGAGGTGTTTTGTATAAATCAAGAGGGGTTAACTATGGCTGCATATATAATACGGAACAGTATGACTTTTGTGAATTGACACACACGCTAAGACAACTACGGGGCTCCCTATAAAATACGGACCTCATTGTTACTGTCTTTCAACACTTTGAAGTTTAAGGGGGAGATTCAATTGCTGGCAATGTGCCGTGCAGATGTCACTGCAGTGACCAGCTGTGCACATTGCCAGCCATTACAATAGGAATCTCCACTCATTTTTCCGAGCAGAGATTCCTGCCGTAACATTGGCGCAATGTGTCTCTGTGGACCTTCCAGAGACACCTCGCGCTCAATTTAATCTGGTACTCGAAAACCGTCAGACAGTAAGATACATGTGAAATTAGAAAAAGGGGAGATGGAAAGTGAAACGAGTAGGGGGGTGAGGGAGACAAAGTGAAATGAAGAGAGAGAGAGGTGGGGTAAAAGATTTGAGCCAGGGGAAACGGTGTGGTTATGATCATGCATTATATCAATAACCGTGTGGAGTCTGCAGGCTTCACACATTGCCACTTTAAATTAACATTGATGTCAGTCGCACCGACGTGAAACTGAAGTGCCGGGGTCCTGTGTCTTCGGAATCCCTGTCAGTCATCATGGTGTTTCCCTCGGAAAGCTGCAGAATCGGTGTTCAGGTAAGTCTGTTTAGATTGCATTCGCATTTTTCACAAATCGGTTTTCTTTTGTAGGACTCAAGGCTGTCGGATTTGTCAGCATCATGAAAAGGATTACCACCGCTGACAAAGATGGGGAAAAACATTTGGTAAAATTGTTGGAACTTTCTATTCAACTGCTCTTTATGTCAGCAACATAATGTGGCCATAACCGTTAGAACCAACCCAAGAAAAACCTCAATGCGGTCTCTTTGTCCAGACCAAACTGGCTTTATTCAAGTTTCATGATCATATATTGTTTGGACATAGTAAACAGCTGTATTAACTGGATTGAGACCAACCAATTGAGTTAAATGACTCCCAAACAGTTTTGTGAACTTTAGCTTAAAGATTCCATTCCTCCTTTGGGGATACCAGAGAACTAGGGTAGACCAGAGGTCAGAGATTATAACATCATTAAGGAGTCAGTGAAAGTAATCAATATTAAGAGGAATCAACATTGTCTGTATCACTCACAATCCTCTGTAATAATGAATCTGAATCTAAAACCTAAACTAGCAAGTATGTGAGAGCAAAGAGGAATACCCTGCCAAGAGGAGCTTGTACGTAAGTCTGAGTCCCTATGAGATGATCACAATCTGACTCATGTCAGTACAAGGCTGTCAATCTTTTGATCTTATAGCCCCCTACTAAATATCAAGTCAGTAGGATTGAGTCCTTACTGTCAGCAGATCATACAACAGCAGATTATGAAACGGTCTTATGAAAAAGTCTTACATCCATACATCCCCAACTAGGAAGGTTTCTGGCCAGGACTCTAGGGTCCAGATGACATCACACAGATGATCTAGGAACCAGATGACATCTGTGTACCCCAGAATATGATGATCTGGCCACTGCAGTATTTCTTAAGTTAGGATCATTCTTCCTTTTATTTTGGAATATTGGCAGAACTTTAACACATACGCATACACATACCGATATTCTCCACATGAAACAAAACCCTTGTTGCACAAATTAAAGGACAGCTTAGTTTTACTCAAACATGGAAATAACCTTTGAGCATTTTCATACTATACATTTCACTATTATTGTTATGTTTAGCATTTATACATATGTATGCAGTTAGTCCCAAATTTACATTTTCTACCACCCTTGTCCACTCTTTCCATGTCATCCATCACTGTAGATCTCCATTGCCCAAACTTCTACAACATTACAAGTTTGAAAGTAAAGCAAATAAAATAATTTAGCTGAAGTCAAATGTTAACTATGAGCAAACAGTACATTTAATAATGTACAACATAGAAAACAACAACATGGAAAGTAAGCAAAAAGCCCCCCCTGTCGGGGTACTTGAGGTCTGACCCCGGTAACAAGGCCTGAGTATTTCTGCTCCTGTTATCAGCCGGCTGGAGAGAAAAAGTGGATACATACACAGATTGTGATGAGTTCAACTCAGCTCTAAGGGACCACCCCGGCTTTAATTATACATAGAATACTGTGTTTGTTATTATACAATTATCAAAAGAGGCGTAATTTAATTATGCATGCTACACAGAGTGAGCACAATGGGAAAATGCACGATGGAAAAATGCAGTTTTCTCAAGGTAAAGAAACCATGCAGCTTTTACACATATGTAGGCCTATGTACCACCCCACCGTTCACCCGCTCAATGATTCTGAGAAATGTAAAAACCAGAGATGATTGGAAGATTCTTCTCGGCTGTCTCATTTCTGACATTATTGGTTAATAACTGTCCAGATTTTAAAGATTTGCCCCTGAAAATGTCCCAATTTTTCAGCAGTTTTCAGCATGTATTCTTATTCTTTGGCCTTTATATAACAGTTATTTAATAGGAGAATATAAAATGCAAATCAGTGCACTATTATTACATTCAGTAATACAACATGATGAGAACTAGTGCTCCAAGATCCATCAGACAGTACAGGAGGGACGTGCTTCCATGTATCTTCTCGGCAACAGAGTGTTCATGGAAAATTCTTTGAAATGTTATCTGTTATGTAATAAGGCAGAAAAGCAGCTGCACTGTGGAGTTACAGATCTATCTGACTGTCTCACAGTTTCTTAAGCTAGGTACACACTACACGGTTTTCATCCAATAATCGGCTCAAACAGCCAACATACGACTGCTCTTTCAAAAGTCGGGTCAGAGTGTGTAGTGACACGATGGTCGAAAGTCTGGCCAAATGGACGATTGTCATCTCATTTGGTTGGTCGTACCGTTTAATATTTTCGTTCCAATCTCGTTTCCATTGTGTAGTGTGTATAAACTTCCGACCGATCCACAACAGTGAGTATGAAATTACAGTCATTGCTCATGACAACATGGCTGTAAAAAGTCGCTAAAGGCAGGTTCGCTCTTCCCTTTATCGTCCTAAACAAGGCTAGTGTGTATGCAGTCCATGGACCGAGCGATCGGAACATTGATCGGCATAAAAAGTTGGTGGAAAATTTTGTAGTGTGTACCCAGCTTTACAATCCTGAAAGGGCGGTGGGGAGTAGCATTTATGACAACTCATAATATTAAAAACAAAAGATAAGAAAAAAAAAAAGATAAGAAAATGAAACTGAAGTTTCTTTTTCTCCAACTTTACCTTACACATGAGAATATTAAGCAGTGAATAAAGTTATTCACAAACCTACACAGAAGCTCAGTCCAAAAACAAAAAAAATTGTATAGGTTGAAGTGCAGACTAAACCACACTAAGTAATGAACTGTCTTCGGAGACAAAGGAACAATCTAACTCTATTCCTCCCAACATTTGGGTAGGCAGCAACAAGACAGGGAGAATGAACATGTCACACTCACAATGAGGGTGTGGCCTCACCCCGGAGCTGTGCCTAGTGCTTCTGAAACACATTCATTGCCGGGCGTACTAGCATGCAGGGCATCCATTCTCCACAGCCCTGCCATGCAGTGTAGAGAATACTTCCACATTTTCCCACCAATCTGGACAAAGACAACTTTCCCTCAAATTGGGACTGTGCTGCCTAATTTAGGATGGTTGGGAGGTATGTAAATCTGCTAAACCACACCAAATATAAAAACAAGCTAGATGTATGGACTTCACCTCACATAGAGGGGAGGGGGGTTACACACATCCACAAATAGTTCAGACTTTTAGTTATAGGAGCGCAAACGTTTGCTCTTGACAATGCCAAATACGGATTCCCATGTGGGATATGGAGAGTTCATTTTGCGGGACATAATTATGTAAATGAGCTGGTAGGGGTGGAGCGGGCACAATTTAGGAAAGCTTTCAAAGTAGCATTTTTCTCCCACCAAAAGAACCTGATTGTTCTTACCTGTTCTGGTTATGTATAAGGTTTCATCCTATAATTATAAAGGGACACATTTTGCACCTTCCAGTTGTACTTTAGTGGGAAAAATAAAATTCTAGGTGTACTTAAAGCAATTTAATACAACTATCAAAAACACAAAAGTGATATACGGGCAGCACAGTGGCCTAGTGGTTAGCACTTCTGCCTCACAGCACTGGGGTCATGAGTTCGATTCCCGACCATAACCTTATCTGTGTGGAGTTTCTATGTTCTCCCTGAGTTTGCGTGGGTTTCCTCCGGGTGCTCCGGTTTCCTCCCACACTCCAAAAACATACTGGTAGGTTTAGACTGTAAGCTCCAAAGGGACTGATGTGAATGAGTTCTCTGTACAACGCTGCGGAATTAGTGACGCTATATAAATAAATTATGATGATGATACATGTCATAAACACAGTACAGAGCGAAAAGGTCTAAGCAACTATGTAGCACAAAAGATTGTTCCCGCATCCATCTCACTGGGGGATATAGTAAATGATACCTCATTACCATATATATAGTCCATTAAATGAGTACATATGTACAAACAGATGCGTAAGGTCTTAATAATATTATCCTGTAGTGAAAGGTTAGTGGCCCGATAGGTTAACCACATATATGCACCTACGTCATTTGCCATGATGGTCTGTATTACCTAGAGAGATAAATCCATGATTAACATTCATGCGTCAGCTGCAAATATAAACCAAATGTGCACTCATCAACAACTCACAATCTACCAAAGGTAAAAGCACATACGTGGATTGCTCCGCTACATACGTGTGGATTGCTCCGCTACACAGCCAGACAAGATAAAGCCACCCAGAGTATAATATTAATAACACATACATTGGTCTATAATAACGAGCACACAGTACCGATATAAAGAACAACAATGTTTTACTAATTTGAAGTCATCATTTTTATTAATGACTGTTTTATTTATCTTTTACAACTATGGGCTATTGGGATACTGATCTCATGGACTAAGGATAGGGAAGTACCCCTGAGGATATTCTCCAGATAAGTTTATAACTTTTATACGCAATGTACATGTATTTTTATTACATTAAAGTTAATGGTTTAGTTACTACACTGTATATGCTCCCTTTTCTGTTTTTCTGTTATTGATAATATTTATTTAAAAAAAATAACATTTTTACATATACCGGGTCCATTGTGGTAAATTATTAAAATAAAGATTAAAAAAGTGAAAACAGAAAGTGCTCTGTTTAAAATTATTATTCAACCCCTTGAGTGGGGCGGCTATATGGTCTGATGGGTTGGAATCCTTGTGTATTTAGCTGTAATATACTTAATTATAGTCATACATTTCTCCAAATTGTTATCCCTATATTGTGATGTCCTGTAATCCGGACAGAACACCATGGAGTCTGAATCTCTTGGTTTCCAGTTGTTACAAGAGGCTTTTCCAATTGATTTTTACAAGCAGATCCCATATCAGACAAAAGGGTAGATTTACTAAACCTTTTAAAAAGTAAAAGTGGAGAAGTTGCCCGTAGCAACCAAACAGATTCTAACCATTACTTATCTAGCACATTCTATTAAATGATAGCTAGAATCTGATTGGTTGCTATGAGCAACACCTCCAGTTTTCCTTTTTAGAAGTATCAGTAAATCTAGCCCAAATTATCATCAAGTAACAGATCCATGTGTATGCTTAGCTGTTGTGGAAAATAATGTGTGCAATAAAAACACATTGTCCTGTACCTAGTAAACCTAGAAAAAAATAATACTTAGCCATTGGCTGCCATGGAATCTCTGGATCTCCTGAACATGGATGTCCAGAGTGGGGTGGGAGCGGACATCAAGGTCCATTGGTGGTGAAATGGGGGCAGGACATGACGATTTATAATGGTAGCTGCCATTAAGTGTGATAATAAACATAAGATAATTAGCAATCAAGCACAAAGATATAGTTATTCTTGGTGAGATGGACTTTCGGTAAGAGAAGAGTGTAGATAGAGGATTGAGGTGTACACTGAGGGTGACATAGACAGTAACATAGATAACTGAGGGTGAATAAGGGAATGAGAAATGAGCCTATGGGAATATATCACACAGAATATAGTTAAGATGAAATAAAATATAAAATAAAAAAAAATACTATGTCAAAGATAGTTATATGAGTTTATTACCGATGATAAATATGAATGTAAAAATATACAAGATAGTGAATAATAAAGTAGGAAAAATGTAGAAAAATAGATAAAGAAGGTGTGCACTGTAAAAGTAGAACCCAACACGTTTCACCACCGGAAGTGGCTTCCTCAGTGGATTCAGTGATAATCCTATATTTACACCCTATATTTACACCCTATATTTACACCCTTCTTCAATTCACAGTCCATCTCACCAAGATTTATTATTGTTATTATTTCATTAATTATTAATTACCCTATGTTTATTATCATACCTAATAGCAGTTAATATTATCAATCTTCACTGTCCTGCTCTTGTTTCACCAACCACCAATAGACCCTAAAATCTTCTACCATGAAACTCTGAACATCCATATTTAGGACATCCAGGAATTCATCCCAGAGCTCCACAGCTATAAATGGCTACAAGTCCATCAACCTTCCCCATTTCGTAAAACATTTCCACAGGGTGTGATTTCATAAACCTATTTTTAAGAATATAAATCAAACTTGACCTGCTCTTTACCTTTTACATTGTAGGATTCTCTCCATGATACAGAACATACAAAAATATTATATATTTTTTTCAAGTAAAATAACATGAAGTATATGTTAAATAAAATGTGAAACTACTAATGTTTTTGTAACTTTTTACATGTTTGAGTTTTACATTGAGTATTGACCCCAGTGGCCTTTAAACATCTGCCCAAGCCTGAATATTGTGTTCCAGGATATGGGCAGTTCTGTTCTTTACTGCTAAGTAGAGGTTTTACCCATTGGTTACCCATAGGATACAGGTAGAAGGAAAGAGTTATCATAAAACACATCAACCAGGCAGCGAAGATAGTTTCAGAATCAGTTTAATGAGACAACAAATAATAATAGTCCATACAGGAAATGATAAGCAACTGAGAGTTTCCTCTATCATCTGTCAGTAGTGCTCCCTAGTTTATTGGTCCCGCTTTAGAGTAACATGTACCTGGAGGTGCTCAACGCCAAATGACAATGAATTTTGTTGAAAATAAGCCAATAACAAAGGGTTTCATCCCAAACAAATTTTATTGGTTATATTGTATAATATATATTAATATAACTGTATTTCAATAGAAACACTTCATTTTAGTTGCTCAGTGCCAGGATATATTATGAGTAGATATATAAGCGGAATTAGTGGCACTATATAAATAAATGATGATGATAATGATGATGATGAAGATACAGGGCATAAAGACCTGCCATTCTGGGCAGAGATTTCACCTGGACTGTCATAATATCCTTCTCTTCCCATTGAGTCAAAAATGGACTATAGAAGCTTGGTATGTCCCCTACTGTTTTTGTAGTATCATAATAATCGAAGCTAAGTAAACTTTTCCTTGAACATTCTGAAACGTTTCTCTGACACGCTTGTGACAGGGTGTTTGTCCATCTGTGGTTGCCAGCCTCCCCTGCATAATTTATTTGCCCTTGGCAAGATAGTTCACATAATTTGATCTATACAGATTTTGACATAGCTTTTGTTGCAGTTCAATATAATACGTTAGTACATAAGATAATAAGATTAGGGTAAAATAATGCACATGGGTAAATAACTATCCCAGGAATAAAATGTAGAAGAGGTTATAAATGGAAAATATTTAGGTTATAGTTTTAGTAGAACGCTACAGAAATTAGTATTACTAAGTAAATAGCCTAGGAGGTAAGGTGTGAAAATGTGAAGATGACACAAAACTATGTATTTTCAGTGAGCAGACCATGGGAATCATATTAACTAAACATAAAGAGGATAATTTAGAGATGGTTTTTTTTCATAAAATATGCATTTCCTTAGTGCGTATGTGCACTAAAAATACATACACCTACATGCATATTGATTTATTTATTTTTTACACTTCAATGACTTGGGTCTCCCTACACCTTGAGGGGCAGAATGGGGCCATACTGGGGCAGGCAAACAATGGCTGAGTACATCAAAGGCATGTTAACATAATCGCGATACAATTAAACATGGACACATACCCATATATTTTGGGAGGCGTATCTCTTGCACTATACACAATGATGACGATGACTATCAGCAGCATTATCTATCCACTTCTGATTGGCTGGTTGTGTACTGACCCCCCGCCATCATTAACGCAGCAGTTATATCAAGTTGTGGTCGTCTATTCGCATTACTTACTTTTCCATTTGGACTACTGCAGGAAAGCAGATTACCATTTGATTCTTTAAAAGGGAAAACAATAGATGTTTGCATTTAATTTAATTTGTATTTGCATTTAACTAAATTTTACATTGAAACTGTGGCATGCATTTATAACTGTCAAGAAAATATTCACTTTTATTATATTGTGTACAAATAAGGTAATGTGACTTTAGCCTTTATTACTAAAGCTGTCAAGCCATATCTATGCACATGATGTACACCAAGCACAGATGCTACTGTTTTCTTGAACTGGACCCATATTGAGATGCATTTTACTGAACATGTATGCACGTAAAAATGCAAATGCATCTAACTCTAAATGAGACCCTCAGGGGTTTAATCTCTCCAAATCTTTCCCCGGCACAGTTCTTGAGAATATTAAAATATTGATTTTGGAATGAATCTTAAAGATTAGAAAATAACATGAGTAAGTGTCTTTCAGAAATAAATCTCACATATCCTTGAGACCTTCCGAAGACCTGACATTATTTCATGTGAAATGATTCCACAAGGCTTTGACGAGCCTGGTCTTTGGTTATTTTATACCAATCTACCGGTAGCTCAGCCGCCTTAGCCTGGTATTCTCTTGCAAACTGATCATTAAACTCTTTGAAAATGAATTTCCAGTAGTCGGAGGCATTGATGCTGGCATCAGGCTGAATCATCCAGTCTGGATAAAATGTGCGATAATCTTTATATGGATGAAATTTCCAATCTGTATCTGAGTTCCTGAATGATTTTTCAGTGACAACATCTGTAGAACATAGTGAGGAACATAGAACATTTGTGTTCACAAATCTGTATCTACCTAGACCTTGAGGGCGATGGATAGTAGCAAAGTGCTCTGTATGGTCGGCACATCCTGCCTCACAGGGCACTTTACAGAATGGACACTGCTTCCCGCATCCAATAACCTTCTTAAACAATTCATCCTCAGGTTTCAGGGCCACTTCTGCAAGGACAGACTCTATGCTTAAAGATCTCATTTCTGACATGATGTCATCTCCAGTTTCGGAGAGGAAGGACTCAATGTCAGCAGAAAACTGAGTGACAGATGCAGAATTATGAAAAATTATAACTTTAATATCATCTTGTGAAATTACCAGATCCTTATGTAGCATCTTACAGAAGTTTTTTAGGAATTCTGAAATGTTTGCACTGTCCAGTATTTGGGGGTTTTCTAGAGTTTCTTTTAATTTCTTAATAATGGACAATATGATATTTGATTGTAAAGTTTCAAAATCACTGGATTTTTCATACTTGTCTTTAATGAACTCCAAAATAGACTTCTTGACGAAACGTTCATAGTTATTAATGTATTGTACATACTGGTCAAATGAATTGTCTTCCAGCAGTTTGCAGAGTACATGCCACTGAAAGAAAGAACGACTCATGTATTTCCTGTTGTCACCACTGTTCAGAATTTGGTTCACTATTTCCTTTCCAAGATGACTCCTCAGGTACTCAACTATTGCTGGCTTGAGGCACTTTTCGCAGAAAAGTTTTGCCCTGTTCTTGCATTCATCCTTCTTCTGGAATATACTTCTGAAAATAGAATAATACTGAGATTTTAAGGCCTCTAAACACAAGTATGGGTCATTCATCTGGATAAAATTGTCATGCATTTTCTGAAACTTTGGAGCTGCTCTGCCCAGAAGAAGAAGCTTGAGGTCCAACTCAAAATGATCTGTGGTGTGAAGATTCTTCACATCTTTCTGCCTTATTCTTTCATTGACCATGTTCAGCAACTCTTGACAAAATGTATCATGATAATTTTCTTTCTCCTTAACCTGTTGATCTACATATTGAGAACTTTTCTCTAATAAGCTTTCAGCTATCTGCTCTGTTTTGAAGCAGTATTCATTTTTGTAGAAATCTTTAACATCTGATACTTTGTACCATAATTGGTCTTGACACTTTTTATACCATTCAAGATCAATATACTCATCTTTCAGTTTAAAAGAATCATCTGTAAATTGAGAGATCTGCTTAATTCCGAGCAACTTCTTAGTAATAGCCCCTGACCTGTGGCTCATCTCTTTCCGCAGGTGTTGGAGCATGTTTTGGTCAATATCTTCTTTTGTTATGCAGCTGACCTGAAGGTCTTTTATTGTGTCTGGCCACATGGCCTCAAATTCTTCTTCCAGCTCTTTATCACCAATCTTCTGTGTTTTACATTTGCACAATTCAAGAAGTGAACTCACTTTATCTTCTATCTTCGCAGCATAGCCATCCTTCAACTCTTGTATCTTACACTGCACCTCTTGGATACGAATGGCTTGCTTGCACTTCCCTTTCCATTCTTCACAGAGCTCTGTCTGAAGACTTTTTATACTTTTGAAGAAATCTTCTCTATATCTTTCCACCAGATGTGCATTTTCCAATTTACATTCAAAGTATGTGTTCAATAAATCCTGCATTTGTTTCCCCTCTTTGTTGAGTATTTCAGACATATAATAAGTTATTGCTTTCACTGTCAGTTCTTTTTTATGCGCATTCTTGATAGAGGTCAACGTCTCAGTCATCCAGTTGTATATCTTTTTACGGAAGGTCCATTCCAGCTGTGAATATTTTACTGACACGTGGACATAGGCATCAGCTACCAGACTATTTCTAAAACTGAAGATGAATTTTTCATGTTTCACTGCATTCCATAAACTTTTTACCCACTCGATAAAATCTGGGATATTCTGCGGCTTCTTTTGTTCCTGTTTCATGTACTCAAGCAAATATCTTTTCAGGGAAATAACTTCTTCACTATATCCAGTGTTTATTGGTGACATTGGTGGGACTCCATGCCAAAGGCCAGGAATGTACCATGTGTGTTTATTAAGATCATAAACCATGATATCGCTGAACGTAATCCCCTCCAACTTTTCCATTTTTGCAGCAGTTTTTGTGATTTCGTTCAGATGTTCCAGAAGTTTGTTTCTGTCTCTTATATTCTTAACATGAGCGGACACATCGCTCACGTTGTGATGTATAAATTGACAGTTGGGTTTCTTTCCTATTTTTTTCATACGAAGAAATGCATGAACCACGATCTGTAAAGTATCTTTCATTTCAGATGAATTTTCCATGGATATGTTAATTATAGTGATATCACTCAGACCAACCACTAGTGTTGCCAGCTCATTGTCATGTTCATGACTGTCCTCCAGAGAAGCCAACTCAGGGGCTTTTAACCCTTCAGTATCAATCACAAGAATAAAGTCACAGCCCAGCTCCTCCTGGAAGGTCTCTTTCACTTTAATAAGAGTCATGAAGGCTCCTCGTGTACATCGTCCACTGGCCACAGGGAACTGTAAACCAAACATGGTGTTCAGAAGGGTGGATTTCCCCGTACTCTGCACTCCCAGCACAGTTATTACTCTCATCCTGCAGTGTCCTCCTGTCTTGTTGTCCAGCTCAGTCAGGACATCAGTTATCCACTGCAGGGGGATGTTGGAGACGTCTCCATCAATCAGCTCCAATGGGAACCCATCCAGCAGGAGATCAGCAGCTATTCCTGGGAGGTTACTCAATTTTCCTTCCAGTTCTGTCTGATGCAGTGTAAAAAAATATGCCTCATGCAACTGTCCTAGTTCACGTATGAAATGTTCAATTCCAAGGGAAATATCTGACATTCTCTGATCTATTTGTTTTAAGAAATGTGCATTGGTGGAATGTTTCATGTACTGAGTATGCAATTCTTTCAAGTTTGAATGAGCAATATTATCAAGAAACAACTTCAGCCACTTCAAGAAATAACGTTTCTCAATTTGAGACAGATCAGTTAGTACAGACAGGAATGTTGTCATGTCTCTATGAAGTTCCTTCTGACTCTGCTGTTTACGCAACTCTAAATTTTGTCTTCTTAGTTCTGACCTGTAATTCTCCCCATTAACGTCTCCTTGTTTCCTCATCCTACAAAGTTCTTTTTCGTTTTTAGTGATTTTTTTCCAGATTTCCCCCTGCCGGGTCAATGTTTCTTTCTTATACTGTGTCACATTTGTTATTTTTTGGGTGATTTTCAAGGCAAGCTGCTTGGCCTTCTGGCACTGTTCTGAGCTCTCGTCTAAACGGATCCTAAGTTCATTGGCCACATTCCCAATTTCCTCCAGGGTCACTGATTTGGGAAAAGTCTTTGGTACATTCCTCATTACGTTTTGTATTTGTTTCACCATTTCAGCTTCGTTCATTCTTGAATCTTTCACTAAGACATTATTCTTCTTCAAGTTTAGCAATGTTGATAACGTTTTTAGTGACTCCTTTGTTTCTTTGCTGTCACAGTTGCCATTAGGTGGACAAATAATAAAGTAATAGTTTGGACTGTCTAATTGCGAACTTGCTAACAACCTGCACTGCTTCTCTTGTATGTTTTCCACAAAAATAAAAATAGCGGAAGAAATCTTTGTTAAAAAGCTAAAGTGTGTCTTGTTAGATTCCAGGTCTCCACGTAGATTTATGACTCCAATGGGTTCATGGAAAATATTAGCATTTTCACTCCCTCCTGGAAAGAACCAGGACATTTCCAGCAGACCTTCTGAGATAATTCTGGGACGGTAGCCATGCTCCATGCCCTGGTGCACAAAAAAGTCATGATGATTGTAAGTGGAGCTCAGGACTTTATTGAGGATGTTAGACTTTGATAACCTGCAATTGCCTAATCTCATAAATGAGAAAATAGGCATAGAAATATTCACCAAGCTTTCCTCTATAAATCCTTTAGTACTTTGCAATGAAGGTGGTCTCCACTTCTTCACAATGTCTCGCATGGTCCATAGCAACAGGGTGCACTGCTTGTCATCGACAGCAGGGAGCAGCAGAGGGACAGCAAACTGGCACGTGGACATTTTTGATATAATCTCTTGTTGTAGAAAACTGTCTGAACAATGCAGAAGAACACACAGAACATCTAGAGGGTGCATAGAATGTGACGTAAATGTGGATGTCCTATCAAACGACCCGTGGAGATCATTGTCAACACTAAAGCCACATGTGGCGTCTTCAGAGTGACCCAACAGTGTATTTCGCGCAGTTGCATCAAGTGCAATAATTTTTCTCAGGAAGTGCCATGCAGATGAAGGCGGCACAGAAGGTCCACCCTCATTCTCCTTTGTGATACACAACGCATCTTCTAGAGTGAGCTTGGAGCTCCTGTACTCCTCCTCCAGTTGTAGCTCTGACAGTAGAGCGTCCATTGGTTTTCTATGGCTTAAAAAAATAATAACAACAATTAGTTTCATCATTTATAAATAGCTTTATAGTATTACACCATTGTTACATGTTACATAGCACTAACATATTTCAAAGTGCTGTACAAAACAAGCAGAAGAGTTGGGCATTAATACAAAGCAGTCACACAAGAGTTTGCAGCAGTTATTGCATTAAGTCATTAAAAAAGGATCCTAATAAGAAAGGAAAGTGTTTGTAATTAAAGAAAGTATTTGGTGAATTTAACAGGCTCCATTGTCTCATTTTTCCCCTCCTCTTCCCTACTTTGTCCCCTCCCTTTAGGATGTAAGCTCTCAGGAGCAGGGCCCTCTTTCCTCGTGTTCTCCTTCTACTATTTCCTCATCCTCTGTACCTCTAGGCTGCTCCCCTAGTCCTGTTTTCTTAGCCCAAACCTTCTTCACGTTGGACATTACCATCACTCTTACTCACTGTCCCGTAATTAATCTTTATTACTATGTTATCTATGTATTTTTTTGTTTAATCAGTATGTCTGGTGTTCGTGTTTTGTTTTTTATGTATTATGTAATGTGTTATGGATTGTTGCTGTCTGTTATTGTGTACCACTGTATATACTATGTACGGCACTGCAGACCTGTTGTGCCTCCTTATAAATAAAAGATAATAACAATAAAATGTATTGTAAATTATACTGTTATATTTGTAGCGATCAATGCAATATTCGGTACTAGGGACGGTGTTGTAACACTTATCATATTCAATAATCCAAGAAAAGGATTTTTCACTTTAAGGATTATCTGTGGAATCCCCAATCATGGGAAGAGCTGCTGATGGTGGAGTCACTGGATGGGTTTAAAATTGGATTGGACGGCATTTTCAAAAGCAATTATATTAATACTTAAAGTTTACTGATGGGGCATTGATCCATTGAAAATAATCAAATTGCAGTTCAGTGGGTCTGGAAGAAGTTTCCTCTTATGAGGTTAAATTGTTTTGACTTGGATGAACAAATTTTTAAAGATCCCTGAGTAAATATACGACTATAATATAGACATAGATCCAGATCATAATGGCACAGACAAAAATAACCTAGTTCTGCCAATTAAAATGTGTTATTATGACATAAGTAAGTTTATTAAAGTGTAATTATGTCAAACCTATGAGTTATTTATGTAGTGGGCGAATGAGGATGGATTTAATGACCAGGTACTGGATGGCCCCATCAACGGAGAGATGTGGACACATTTCCTGAGGTTCTAATTTCAATGGAGTTAAGAAACAGACAGATAAATCAACAAATTATGGTATCTTTCTTCTTAAAATATGGTGCCTTCCTAAAGACAATGTCTGGCTTCTCTGGTAAGTAATCATTTAATATATCATCTTTCTGTAATAGATACCAATGTTTTTTGATTATCTGATGTAATTTTTTGGATTGTTCTGAGTATTCCGAAATAAAATATACTTTATTTGAATTGTTGTGAGATGATGGTTTGGTCCTATAATCCAATAAACTCTCTCTGCTAGTGACCTCAACCTTCTTTAAATCTCTCTCTACAAACAATGGGTCGTAGCTTTTAGCAAGAAACCATTGTTTAGTGATAGTCCCTTGCACTCTGTAGTTATCTATAAAGGTACAATTATGTCTGACCCTAGTGAACTGACCTAAAGGGATATTATTGATCCAGTTGGGATGATGGTGACTGTCGGCCAGGATGTAGCTATTAACATCTACGCTCTTCCTATATGTCCTTGTTGCCAGAGTCTGATTAGTAATAAAGATCTCCAGATCCAAGAATTCTACATGTGTCTGACTATAACTGGAGGTGAACCTGAGGCCATCGTCGTTATTGTTCATGTATTGGAGAAACACATGTAAAGTGTTATCAGTACCATCCCAATTGAAGAGAATATCGTCGAAATATCTCTTCTAGAGCTTCAGGTTTGCCCTTAGCTGTGCCACACTCTTGTAAGTAGACTGGTTCTTATCATCTTGTTATTTTTATTGTCCAAGCTATCAACATTCAGTATATTATTTTTGCATTAGATGGTTTTCATTTGCTGCGAGCGCAATTGGGACTTTTTTCATTTGTTGATTTATCTGTTCAAGGAGGGATACCTTGGTCCCACTACTGCTGCAGTTATACTGCCTGGCCTGCTATTAAGTGCAATTTGCATACTTGTCTTAAGAAACAGACAGAACTATGAAATGAGCAGAAAAGACCTTGACATATTATGAAAGCTTTTCGTCCCCTTTTGAACTTGTCTCCATTCTTTCATTTGATTCTCTTTATTTTAACTCTGTTATGGAGAAGGCCTATAGCACAACAGTGGAACATTCGTCAAACCGGGACGGACAAGACGCTGGTGTGGGTGACATTCCTCTATTGATGTATGTTTATGTGTTAGTATATAAAGCCTGTATCAAAGTTAGAGGGAAACACCAGCATTCATGTGTCCTGATTGTGTGTGTCTGGCAGACATAATGGGCCTCCCAATCTCACAAAAACATACTTAGTAACAGTCACAGTTAAATAAATATTTCATATAGTGTTATAAAGCCATTGTTACCCATGACAACAAACAAGAATGAGTATCAATATATAGACAAATATTAGTTCAAAAAATGAATGATCCACTTGTTCAATGAGAGAACCCTGATTCCAGATACAATCTCTATACCAATTCCTCCTCATGGACCCAGTGCTTAAGGAAGAAGTCTAACTTCGAAACGCATTGCAGGGAACATATGGAATTCAGGTTACCTACATTCTACTCATTCGACTCCCTAATGTGTGGCTTGAGATCATGCAATTTAGTTATTTTAATTTACAATAAATCATTTCCACTTTATCTTTTGCTGGCCTGATATTTCAGTCCTGCCAACCTACATCCAGATCAAAGGAACACAAGACCAAAGAGACCAGGTGGGAGGGATAATGTTTTCTAGGCAATGTGAGCTCGTGCTTTACCTGTCACCCTGTGTTAGTTATGCTCCTTCTTGTTTCTCTGCTTGCACATTTTACAGACAAGTCTTGCTGTTGTATTTTTCCCTTGAATAAACAAAAATTATTGATGATATGGATGGGCTACAGGACAGGTCAGTGTGGAAACTACAGTTTAATGTGAAAAAATGCAAAATCATGCAGTAGGGTTTTAAAAAAAACCAAACCTGAATATAGTATAAATGCCACTAATATATTAACCACGGAGGAGTAAAGGGACATAGTAGTAACCCTGTAATGAATAAGGCAAAGTGCACAGTTTCAACTATGCATCATATTTTCTGCCAGACACACACATTGTGCTCTAGCTAAGGGGTTATGTTATGGCAAGACCCATCTGGGCATGCATGTGATTTGGGTGTGAAAGTATGTCTAAAGTAGGCTGAAAAAAAACAAAAATCTGTCACACACAAAATCCTACCACCAAGCCAAAAATTCCCTGCATAAATGTAGCATTATAAAAAAAAACTCTTTAAGAACACAAAGACAGAACATCATTAAATTGGATTTAATATGATACTTATTGAATAAAAATAGTTATAACAAACTGACATACAGAAATAAAAATGCAAGAACTACACTCATATACTTTTTCACATAATTTCTCACTTGAGGGAAGGCTAGATGGTGTCTAATTATGCATAGCCACCCAATAACTGATTCAAGTTACGACTTGAGAGCCATAAAAAGGGAACGAAGGGCGGATTATTTAGGAAAAAAAATTAATTATATTGTTAGCAGTTGTTATTTTAAATTATGATCATATAAATGTTTTATGCGTTCTGATGTGCAATTATTGTACATGCGCATTGTGTATACTCCAGTCTGTCATGTGTGTGTATGTACAGAAAGTACTGTTTATACAGAGCAAATTCAAATCGTGCGGCATCTTCAGGAACACTTTGATTTGAATCCCGGTGGAGCTACGCACAAGTTCTATGCTCTTTATAAACATATAAATTACAGTCAATTTGCGTCCGGACTTGAATCAATCTCATGGTGTTTATTTATGTTTACACATTTTTATCTATTTCCATCAGTTTTATATGGAGACATAATAATATGATATTATTGTTATCGGGTCCGACATATAATTCGTTATATTCAGATTTTTAGTATACGAGCAAATTATTACTTGAGTAAAGTGTGTCAATTATTCTATAAATGACAGTAGTTACATGTAACCCTTTGCTTGCTGCTGTCATTGTAGAAATGCTTTGTTCCCTTTAATAGATATTCTTCCTGTTTTGTCAAAACTTTTTATATCGCTTGATGGTTCTTCTGTGACAACGGGCGTCTCTGAGTAACTAACCCGGGGGAGGTGACAGATAGCAGTCTCTGAAGTATGTCTGTTACCTTCATCAAACGCATTAACCCCTTGTTTGCTTACACAAAGTGATTAGCTGGAAACCATTGTGACTAAGTCAGTTCAGATATTAGGATAGATCATGACAACAGCAATATATTACTTTCATAATTATTATGATTATCTATAATCATGACGGGTCAGTATAGTGATGTGAAGCTGCTTACCTGGATTGTCTGGCTCGCTGATTGCATTTCTTTTATTGTACGAGAAGATTAATGCGATGAAATATCGACTTGTTGTCGTCCTATAAACTGAAAGAGAACACAGACAGCCAAATAAGTTTCACTTTCTCTTCTGCTTGGAAGTGGAACTCCCTCTGCTGGTGGCTTCACATATCACAGCCTTGCACTGTTCTTTATAGCAGTGGCTCTTATACTTAGACAGGTCTAGCAGTTTGAAACTTGCCATCATTTCATATAAATAAACAACAATAGAAATAATTACAGACAATGGGCCTGATTCAAGTCCGAACACAACTTGCACGTTGTCACGAATGCCCAGCCTGTCTCAGATACAGCAATCTGAAACAGTTGGCCGTGACTGGAGTTACCTTGGTCACTTATCAATGAATACACCTTTTCTGCCACCACAAAGGATGTACTATGGAGTCCTTATGTTCACCAAAAAACACTTATTAATATTACACACTTAAATCACATACACATGTAGCAAGAGCCTCACTTGCCTTTGTAAATTCACAAAGAATCACAGAGAATATGCTGGATTAAATGCATTTAATCCGAAAAATGTTTCCAAGGCTTAATTACAAAACAGTTGATAACAAGACATACAAAATAAGTTGCACAAATAAGTTTTAGAAATAAAATAAGAAATAAAACCAAAGTCACTAACTTACTAGTTTAAGACTTGGCGTGAGAGGAGTACACTTTAAGAAGGATGGCACACTTCAACCTAGACACTTAGGTCCTCAAAGAAATGAACAACATTACCAGGTCAGGCAACGGATTTAACTTCTAACACTGTTCTCACCCTCACCTTTGGAACTTAGCTCTTTGTCAGGCAGGTTGATTCCCAGAATGACACTTGGCATTTTAAGTGAGTTATCTATCCCTGAGATATATGTCTGACATCTCAGCTCTCACCTCTGCTCTGCTTGACTGGCCGGACTATTTACACAAATCTGAAGCGTCTCAGAGATGTTATCTGTCTAGCTAGGTTGCTTTCAAAAGACTCTAGATACTTGCATAGGTCACTGGTGTCAGTCAGCAAAGCACACTTTACATTACAAGGTTACGTACAATATATAAACATTGTCATACATGAATATTAAGGGGAAAGTAATAATCAATGATTAGGTGCAATACTTAATCGCCACAAACGTAAATTGCATTTTAAAAAACAGCGCAGGTTCGGTGCGTAGTTCAAACCTCTGACTGTTTCACCTTATCTGGGACCTTTAATGAAGACTGGGGTTCAAGGCCACACAATTTTTCATTTTAAAGTTATAAGAGCCCTGGCCTGGTCCCGGTACTAAAAGAAAAGGGGTCTCCAGTCCACTGTACTAAACAGTGGCGCAGGCTTTGGTGATGTCTGAGCCTCTGTTTATATATAGTGGGTGCTCAGGAAGTATTTCATCATTGCTAGATCGACCAACACATTACAAACAACTACTTTAGCCTTTAGCAAGAAAATTTAAATTCTTCCTGTGACAGGATGGACTGCCTAGGCAGTCCATCCTGTCACGCCCCACGTTCTGCTTATTTATCAGTCTGACCTTCTTGATAAAGACCATATTAACGGTCGAAACGCGTTGAAGCCTAGACTGATCTATGAATTAACCTCAATATTTTGCCGATGATAGAGAGTAAATTCGAATCCACTGGATATATGATATGCGCTTATACATTGGCTATATGGTAGTAGTATTTCTACATAAACGCTATTGAGATTTTTTTCATTGTCGGAATGTTTATGCCTTTTCTGTCACATGTTTCAGGGGACATAAATAAAACCGTTCCTTTTAAACTATATCACGCTAGATCTATATTATTTTTTGTTTCCATGATTCTAATGTTTGAAAGACACCACGAGGAAGGAAACATATACTAGCAAGATATTTTTATTCAAGAGGAAACGGAGAAGAGCGATAAAGAACCTGCTACATGCTCATTATCTAGCATCCTCTGGTAGGAATTGATTTCTTACTTTTTTATACGGAGGTGACGGTGAGGTGGACGTCACAACTACTTTTGTCCCATGAGTGAACATTTGTTGCATAGCCAGCATTGAAGGGATTATATATGATGAACTGAATATAGATGGTTATTGTGCTACTTGGACATTTTTGTTTCAATATAAATGTAACATACTTCATCAATTTTATTTTATTTTCTTATTGTTTATTCTTGATCCATATGATGAATATTTTTCAAGAGATCCCCGGGTACAATTTAGCGCTGTTTATCTGAATATTTCAACTATCCATGATATTTGAGCGCTGACAGTTTTTTCTGTTTTTATTTATATTTGAAAGAGAATAATGACAACTGAGGAACTTTCACTTTCGCTCTTTCTGTTTGGAGTTGGAGCTCCCTCTGCTGGTGGCTTCATATATTACAAACTAGATAAAATGAGTTTCTCAGTCCAAAACAATTAATTAAATTCCCCTCAATTGAGTTACATATTTCAGTCAGTATATACGTTTGTGTCACTAATATAGGTGTTTCTCTAACAATAAAGGAAACTTTTTAATTATTCACTTGTGCGCTTGTGGTGACACTTATTGTGGTAACAATATCTATGTCAATATAAGTCTAATCCATCAGCAGCAGCAGCTATTTATAATCCACACTTCTGTAGTATTTATTTTATACTGAAATTTACATTACAGGCTTCAAAACTGACTAACATTATTCAGACTGTTTCTTTTTATTTGAAAGCCGGGCTGTCAACAAAGTATCTATCTTTGGTGCATTAGATACAAAGTATGAACTACAGAATAACATAACGTCATTCATGTTTCATATGTATCAGTAGGTAGTTAGACATCAGAGGCAGATTGACATTATTCTCCAGACTACATTATAATAGACATCACACTACATTGCTATATAGTATCCAATATTGTGATCTTCCCACAAGATAAACCATGATTCTCACCTGCTTATCACAATTTTAGATATTTTGAGACCACTACTTCCACCTGCTGCTTCTTCACTACTGTCTGCTAAATAGCTGTCGGTCATCTGTGGGGGTATTTGAACCCTTCAGTGCAGCTACCTGAATGGAGCACTTGAATAAACTGCAGACAGGGTCAATATCTGCTTTTTTTCTTTAAAAAAATGGGTCCCATTCATGATACACATAAGGGCATATTCAATTGTCCGCGGGATTGCCGAAATTCGAAAATTACCGTAATAACGGTAATCCTGCGTGGAAAAACCATTAATACGGTAATTTACTCGCTGGATTTCCGCTCGCAGCTCAGGGAGCTGCAAGCTGAAATCCAGCGAGAGATTACCGTATTAACGGTATTAGTTTTTCCGCGCTCGAACCCGTGGACAATTGAATACCCCCCATAACGTCTGTGGCAATTCTCCCACGTGCAGCCAGATTTCTTCCAAAGCGCATGGATTTGCAGAGAAGGAGCAGCGGACTGCTCCAGCCGCTGGGAGAAAGCGGGAAGAGTGAGGGCATTTCTAGATATGGAGTAGCAGTGAACATGGTTTTCCAGAGCAAGACGAAAACAAGATTTTAACTTGCGCAGTGAGATTATTGAAATGAGATAAGGGGGGTGTATTTCTAGAGGTGGAGACGGGAGGTGGGGAGAGCGCACAGTCATTTCCATAGCGCAATACAGCAGCTCTAAGATGACAGATAACCGATCCCATCCAAAACATTTCATGTGACGCATTTCTAACCTTCCATTTCCACTTACTTTGTCTAATGTAAAAAGAAAGAACACACGTAATAAGAAGAGCCCAGATGTTTCCTCTCCTGATTAATGGAAGCCATAAATGAGACTATGGGCTAGATTTACTAAGCTGCGGGTTTGAAAAAGTGGGGATGTTGCCTATAGCAACCAATCAGATTCTAGCTGTCATTTTGTAGAGTGCACTAAATAAATGACAGATAGAATCTGATTGGTTGCTATAGGCAACATCCCCACTTTTTCAAACCCGCAGCTTAGTAAATCTAGCCCTAAAACAAGGTAAAAACAGAAAAGTTTAATGCAATGAAAGTGGTGGCGCTAAGGTGGACGGAGGTTGGAAAACATTTAATGATACGGCAGAGCCTACTTACAAATCACATTGAAATTGTCTCAAATCATACAAAAGTAAACACATGAAATACATAATGGCATTTTATTCAATACAATAAAAGAAAAACATAGTAAGACATAATACACAAGATAAGCTTTACAAAGTCTGTGATATTTTTTCGTTGTTTCGGCAGAGTATCCATCACAAATGTAGCAGAATGCATTAGGATTGTTTAAGCAGCCTCTTCGTGAAGAACTCGTATTTCTCTGGGGAAAAATTAACACCAATAAAAATAAAGTTGATTTAATATGATATTGTAACGTGGGCGTTGTAGATAAAACAGTTTTATCGGTAATTTACTTTATTCTTACTTGAAATACTCTATACAAATTATCACTACAACCACCCCGTATACAACTTGACTTATTTACACTAATTCCCTTTATACCAATATATTACACGGACGAGAAACAAGAAAACACAACAGATAACGCAAACCACTCAACTGCCAACTGACCGCTGGTTGGGCGACCGATCACTTATATATGGTGGGGGGGATATTCGAGAATGATTGCGGAATAAACACATACAATATTCGCACGTGTTAAGGCTAAGTTCCCTATTAATGGAGGGTATCCATGATCTCAAGAACTGGAGCCAATTCGAAAAAAATACTTTTATTTTCATTCAGCACCTGAAAAATACCCTAAATTCGTTCACATATCCATAACAACTAAAAAACATTTTGTTTTGTTGAACTATGTAATGATTCAGTGCTGACTGCTTACTTATTGTTCACAAAGTAAGGCAAATACATCCAATCTGGAACAACAGCAAAGTCTGTATAACGCCACATGCTAAGAAGGGAGTCGTCTTGTGTGAGTGCCCTGGACAGGTGGTATTCAGAAGTATCAATGGAATTGTCTGGCTTAATTTTACAACATATCTCATAAGTCACAAGCGCAGAAACGCCTCAAGCAAATATCCCAACTTATTACTTTGTTATTGCTGGTGAATACATTGACATTAGAGCAGTAACCCCACATATATTTTTTAAAAATAGCAAGTTGAGTACCTTTAAGCAGGCATTTTAGAGTCATATTTCTTAGATATCCTCCTACAAATCAATATCTCCTTTTTAAAAGCTCTCCAGTTGGTAAACAAAAATGGCTGCCAGACGCAGGAATAGTCAGCCTGAAACACAGACACAGGTTCTCGGTTCTCAAAAAGCCATGTGATGGCAGAGGTGGGAGAAAAAGTGCAGGCAGAGTTCAGAGGGCCGTTCCAAAGCCTCTCTGCTCACTACATCATGTGCCATGTGATGATACTCACGCTGTACACAAGTTCTTTATATTCATTTTGCAGTGCAGGATCGCTTACAGGTGCCGGTAGATTAAGCATCTAGTCACATCTCCAATACATGCATAAGCCCTGGCATCCGACCAAAGTGTAGAGGGCTTCCTTTCTCTGGAACTCAAGATGTGTTCCAAAAGCCGAACTTTCAGTTTCGGCTTGGAACGCATACACTCTCTTCCGTTCTCGAGCAGTTCAGTAGGAACGAGGTGATACAAAACCTTGTAACTGTGTATGTTACATCCACTGGATGGTAATGGTCCTCGTAGCTGTGTCTTTAAGGTCCCATACGTGTGTACATGTGGTATAGCCTTTTCTACGCGTTTCACCCCACATTTAGGGCTTCATCAGGAAGCTAGTATGGTGTGTATGCCAGAACTTGTGTACTTCAACATTTTTTCTTTGCATGCAGTTTGCTGAATTTTTCTACTTATGAACGTTTCTTATTACCCTCTAAGTGAGGAAGTATAAGGGAGATTACCTGTAATCAAGTTGCTTTGAGGGATATAGGAATCTCTACAAGGATTATTTTACTGACAGATTGTCTGTGAATCTTATATAAGGTACTTCATTTGAATGTCTATTTTTAAACGTATTATTAGTTAGATGGAGACTGTGAGTTCCCATCACAACATAGCATTTATTAAAGGAGTCACGAGACCTGGTTAAATATGCAAAATTATCTTGTACATTATTTTTGATTAATCCATTTACAGAATACATGTTACATATGTGCGTTGTGGGATAAATTTGTTTTACTTCTGTTGGATTCCTGCTTAAGAAACTATAAGCTTTTATATTGTTATTTTAATATTATTCGTATTTTGATGTTGTTTATAGTTTTTATTATGTTGCTTAATCTATCAGGATATTTTTATTATATCTGTATCAAGCAGCCTGATTAACTCATTAGTGCTACCATTTGATTATGTTTCATTGTCCTTTTTGATGTTTAGATCATTGTTTGTAGCTGCTGGGAAACAACACCTGGCTAATTTAGCTCATTTTTAAAATGTTTCCCTTTAAAGATTCATAAATGATAAGAATTCACTTCTTTTTAATTTGTTACATCATAGAATAAACTTGGAGTTATTTAGGAATTCTTACTGCGGAATAAGACAAAATGGAAATAAAAGAGCAATAAAGCTTATTCTTCATTAGTAACAATGTAGGCAGGGGTGGTAATCAGGGTCGGACTGCCTGGAGAAATCCCCAGTGAGCCCCCCTGTCCGAGGTTCCCGCCCTGTACCTTAGAGGAGAGGGGCCCAAACTGCACCACTCCTGCCTGAGGCCCTTTAAGGCTGACTGATACTTTGTGGCTGAATATACAGTGTACATACAACAAATGTTTAAGCAAATCTTCAACTGCTGTTTTGTTATATATTGAACTGTACATTTATCAGACAATAGGAGTCTGTAAGAAGCAGTCAGTATAATTTTGCAGCTAAGTTTCTCCGTATGTTATAAGAAAGATTCGAAGGGACAACCCGATTATAGGTGATTGTCTGCTTTGTCCTCAGAATCACTGTTAGGTTACCGGGGCAGTTATTCTTTTTTGCTTTCACACCCTCTAGTGGCCTCTCTGGTGGCTGTCCACACCTCTCTAGTGGCTGTCCACACCTCTCTAGTGGCTGGCCACACCTCACTGGTGGCTGTCCACACCTCTCTAGTGGCTGTCCACACCTCTCTAGTGGCTGGCCACACCTCTCTAGTGGCTGTCCACACCTCTCTAGTGGCCTCTCTAGTGGCTGTCCACACCTCTCTGGTGGCCTCTCTAGTGGCTGTCCACACCTCTCTGGTGGCCTCTCTAGTGGCTGTCCACACCTCTCTAGTGGCCTCTCTAGTGGCTGTCCACACCTCTCTAGTGGCTAGCCACAGCTCTCTGGTGGCTGTCCACACCTCTCTAGTGGCTGTCCACACCTCTCTGGTGGCTGTCCACACCTCTCTAGTGGCCTCTCTAGTGGCTGTCCACACCTCTCTGGTGGCTGTCCACACCTCTCTAGTGGCTGTCCACACCTCTCTGGTGGCTGTCCACACCTCTCTAGTGGCTGTCCACACCTCTCTGGTGGCTGTCCACACCTCTCTAGTGGCTGTCCACACCTCTCTGGTGGCTGTCCACACCTCTCTAGTGGCTGTCCACACCTCTCTAGTGGCTGTCCACACCTCTCTAGTGGCTGTCCACACCTCTCTAGTGGCTGGCCACACCTCTCTAGTGGCTGTCCACACCTCTCTGGTGGCTGTCCACACCTCTCTAGTGGCCTCTCTAGTGGCTGTCCACAGCTCTCTGGTGGCTGGCCATACCTCTCTGGTGGCTGTCCACACCTCTCTAGTGGCTGTCCACACCTCTCTAGTGGCTGTCCACACCTCTCTAGTGGCCTCTCTAGTGGCTGTCCACACCTCTCTAGTGGCCTCTCTAGTGGCTGTCCACACCTCTCTGGTGGCTGTCCACACCTCTCTAGTGGCCTCTCTAGTGGCTGTCCACAGCTCTCTGGTGGCTGGCTACACCCCCCTGGTGGCTGGCCACACACCTTCAGTGGTGCATTGTTTTGGGGGATCCCTATCATTGCATTCCCCCTGTGGGTTTCTCATGCCCCAGTCCGAAACTGGAGGTAATGATGATTATGGACCAGGTTACGTCATGGAGCAGTTGAGGCTGGTGGATGAGGCCGACTGACGTCCTAGGACATGTCAGAACATTGAGGGACTTATGCCAGGTGGGGTATCTTTTTACAATGAGCGGCTCGCCGATACCTTGTATTTTAAGGAGACGCGACCTGTACAATGTATTAGGCTTTCTAAATAACATTGTACAGGTCGCACCTCCTTAAAATAGCAGGTTAAGAACAGCAAACATAATGTGCAGCTTAAAACTGACATCATCGGTACCTGACGGCTTCTTAATTCGTCGGCAAGGTTTCTGGTCACCATTTCCAGCTGTCAGCATTACCAGTGTGCCGGAAAATACACCTTTGGTGTATTCCTGTCGGCGTATCTGGTATCAGCGATCCAGTCATCGTTTTAATGATTACCACCACTTATGCCGGCCGGTTGGGACCTCTTTAAGCACATGCTGGTCTCAGACTGCAGTGTGCAATGAATGAACAATGTGCCAAGACCATCAAGACCATGACCATATGAACTGGGACCTAAGGGGCAAACGATCTGCCCAGGTCCTTTCATTTCGGTTCTGATTGTTACCAAAAGTGTTTATTCCTTTTCTAGAAACCTTGTTGTTTGCAAATAAAATTTATGATGGTATATTGGGAAGTAACGGAAGACGGCACAATGCAGAATTTAAAGGATATAGACGACCAGACACAGACGTGACGTGATAGATTAATAATTGGGTAAAAGAGTGTGTAACATTCAAAACACATTATAATATCTTAAGATGTGTGCAACTCAAAATACAGTCTTTTTCCATCAATATATTTTTATTGAGAAATTTTTACAAGGATAAGGGGTACAGAAAATAAGAAGGGAGAATTAAAAATTGGGAGGAATGGAAGACATAGGGGAGATATAGAGGAACCCCCTTGCACACAATACATTCTTTTATGCAGCCACATTAAAAAAAACCTTTAAGCGTATCCAATGTTCTTCACGTATTTAAAAACAATTTGTCCCAGATATATCACCAGCATATATTTAGCATGTGTGGTATACAACATATACTTTTCACCAGTGGTTCTTATCCCTGTCCTTACACATAGACATCCCCAACAGTGCACATTTGTCAGATTGTTTCTTCCAGGAAGGCGTACGGGTGTATTAATCGATATTCGACTGTAAAACATCTATAAGTCCTATGAATAAAACTGGTACATAATAACCAATATTTTAAGGTCATTTACCAAAAAGAAAATTTGACTGAAGGATGAGTATAATATTTTATTTGGTTATGGGTGGGAAGAGTTATTATTCTAGGATTGTTTTGAAGATGTCCTCTTCTCAATTGTCTTTTTGCCTTCCTCCATCTGGAAATGGGAAACAGTGTTTGGGTTGAGGTAAGGGTTGGTGACAACTATCTTCCAGGTTCGGTATTCTTCTTGGGTGTGGCAGTTACCTTCTTCTTTGTTTTTGGTTCTCTCCTGAGCCAATGCTATACGATGCTTTGACTTACATAATCTTTTTAAAGGTTTGAGACCCATCGATGGGCTGGTTCTTTGACCATCTGGTGTACGAAGAGGGACCAACGCAAAAGATTTAGGAGGAGTACTTTGTCCTCCGTTCTCTATCACTTTGTTGTGGTCGATGGCTGACGCGCTGGAAGGTGTTGAGAAGAAGTAATCGACGATCTCTACTTTCCGAACATTATTAAATCTTCTACCTGATAAGTAGAGACAAAAAGTCCAGAGGTTAAATACAGAACAGACAATAAAGGTCCATGCATGTACACTTGCCGACTCTCCCGAGATGTCATGAAGAATTTCAGGGAGTCCCCTCGGTCTGCCAGTAGAGTAGGCTACCATCACCATCTTTCTTGTAAAGGGGGCAAGGTCTCCACTGAGATTCACATCATCGTAAGGTGGTCTTCATGAATTAGCACCCTTTCCAGTGCAGTGTTGAGATTCCCATCATTCCACAGAGGAGGGTGTGGTTGTGATGACTAGATCCCCCTGCACTTGCCCCTTGTATCTTCCCTCCAGGATCTACCTGAGTGAAGGTCGGAAATGTAGGTAAGAATGATGCAGTGTTCTCATTTAAATGCCTACTTGTTCTGTGTTTCAGCTTTGTATAAATGTAATTTTGTTATGGGCTGGGGGAGGTGTGAGATGTGTTATCTTTCCATCTTCCTCCAGTTCCAGTACGCCGTTCTATGTTCTACCGATCGCCTTGTGCTTCTTATACACTTCCTTCCTGGTCTCTAGTAAATACCCTTCATATATTGGAATGTTTCTATCATGTCACCTCTTGTCCCTTCTAATGCCACATATTCTAATTGTACTGCCCCTAGTATTTCAATGCTTAACTGAAGGTCATTTAAGAACCCATTGTGCATAACAAAATTCCTTCATGTTCCCCCCACGCATTTCAAGGTCCATAGTTACCCCTCTGCTCTCGCTAGACGTTTTCCCAGCTTAGAAGTGTGCACAGGAACATTCTGAAGAAGCTCACTGGGCAAAACGTTATACGAACATCCAATATCAAACCACTTTACTACCAACACTCTTCATTCTACTTTTCTATTTTTCACCTTAAATACTGCTTGGTTTAGACATCAGGGCTGTCTTCATTACATGTGTTGATTGTGTGCGAAACGTCTTATTACACCTCTGGGGAGTGTGTCTGGAAATACGCTTGTCTGCTGAAGTGCAACATGGAGAAGCTCAATGGGTCCTTTTAAAAGAGTAGGACAAATACGGAACACCCCGGGCTCTGAGCTGGTGCAAACGTGAAGTCCTTTTGTGGAGTGGAAATGGACGAAGGACTCTCACAGGGTAACGAACACCCCTAAATATGCTCCATCTCCACCCTTTATTTTATTATAATAATCTCACACCTGAAAACGAAATCTCATTTCTGCCTGATGCACAAAACAAGGAGCATCCTTACTCCATACTCTGCTATTAACATCCTCACTTCCCCCGATTCCTCTCCTCTGTCTGCACAAATATCAGCCCCTCCGGGAGAGTCACCTTCTTGTTACATAGATCTGTGCGCCTCAACCAGACCTGTATATTGTCTGTTTCCCTATCTGTATGTCAGCATCTAGAGTGTATTGTGACATCACAGAATGTGTGACATCACAGCCTGTGTGACATCAGCATGAGACTCAGAGAATTAAGTGATATCCAACTGGTTACTTACTAAATGTAATTTTATTAGAACAGATATTGCACCTGTGAGAAAAACTGACGCCCCTGTCCTGCTCAATCTAACTGGGGACATACAGATTTCAACAGGTGAAAGTCAAACTGTTTCTGATTTACTACCTCTAAAACTAGTGCAAAGAAACAAGGTGGTATTATCATAGCAACCAATAAGACGTTTGTTTTCATAGTTTTACACTTTACTGGAAAAATATCACCCTCCTCTGCCAATTATTTGTAAATGGTCCCAACTAATCACCAAACCATCTGCTTCTCATCACATATATCTATCTACTGAGATAATGAAAGTGATATCACAAACAGTTACTGCCTCGGCTCTGCGGCACTGATGATGTCATACAGTTCTACCAATAAAGGACTTACCTTGGCTCCTGGCCAGCTCAGCGCCATCTACAGTCTGCCCCACTGACGGTAGATATAGTCCAAGCTGGGAAATATCCAGTATTTGTCCTACATTAGGCTGAGGACGATCCATTTCTCACTAAGTCCACCAGCACCAGATGCGATGGAGATGTGATATCCGGCTGTACTGACCCAGCCACACTCTGCTCAGTATGAAGAGCTGGGATGAAGTGAGGCCGCAGCTGGTTCTCCGATCTTTATACCTGTCCATGTGATGACCACATCATAGGGGTCTGTGACACAACAATGAGAATTCCGCTCACCATAGAGAGGAGAGCTGGTCAGGCCAGACAGTATCTTTCCTGTAGAAGACCTCCAGCATCTCCACTACAGCAGCAGCTACACCAAATATGACCGAGTGTAACACTTACCAATGACAGACGAATAGATGTCACTATAGTTGACTGACTGGGGCCAGAGTAATGCAGTGGGTGGCAGGGAAGTAGAAGAATCATCATCATCATCATCTATTTATATAGCGTCACTAATTCCGCAGCTCTGTACAGAGAACTCAGTCACATCAGTCCCTGCACCATTGGAGTTTATAGTCTAAATTCCCTAACATACACACACAAACATACACACAGAGAGAAAGATAGACTAGGGTCAATGCAATAGCAGCCAATTAACCTACCAGTATGTTCTTGGAGTGTGGGAGAAAACGGAGCACCTGGATGAAACCCAAATGAGGCTATGGTCGGGAATCGAACTCATGACCCCAGTGCTGTGAGGCAGAAGTGCTAACCACTGAGCCACCGTGCTGCCCATGTGAAAATAGTCCGTAAGAGGTGGCACTCAAGGATTTTCTTACACAGTATTTTCAGCAATAGATGTTTATTGGAAGATTCCAACGTTTCAGTTACAAAAGTATAACTTCCCTCAAGGACATGATACTCTATAATCAAAGTGCCCGCTTTATATAGTGTAGTAAATTACTTACCCTGCACATGTATGTACCCTGGTGTCCCGCTTCCCTCGAAGACACACTCGGCATACGCAGCAGCTCTGGCCAAGCCCAGCCGGATGCATGCAACCAATCAGGAGGACGGAGGCTCCTAGTGTTATAAGACTCAACGTCTACGTCGGGTAGCGTTGTCTGGGCAACCTGATTTTATGGCGCTATTTAATTCCATAAATGCCTCCAGTACTACCATCAAATTCAACCATGAATGGGAAATGGAAGAAATTAATTATCTAGATGTACGTGTGAATAGACAGTATATACCATAAGTCCACTGATAGAAATATTATTCTTCAAGCTAACAGCCATCACCCTCTTGCCCTTAAGCAAGGTTTACCATATTCACAGTTATTACATGTTCATCGTATAACAAGTTCAACGGAGGAATCTGAAGTAGTCATAACTTTGATGATTAATAAGTTTGTCTGACCAGGATCTTCTAAACAGCTTTTGGAAAAAAATCAAGGCAAAGGTTTTGAAAATACCCAAAAGCTGAAACCCTAGATAAAAAAGATAAAAGGACAATACTAAAAAGATTACCATGGGTTCAATCCTACAGAACCAACAGTCAATATATTGCTAAATCGACCAGGGCCTTATCCTAAATTATCTTTTTGGAAACACAGGCCTATCTCACCGTGGTATAAGAGAGGACGAAACATTAAAGATGAAGCAAGTAACAGTATGTTTATGAAGGTTAGAAAAGGATGTTTCAGATGTTTAAACTGCATCACATGCAGATACCTTGAAACTGGAAGTACCTGAAACATCCACGCTTTGGAAAGCAATATAAGATCAATTATTTGCTTACATCTAGTAGTACTCAGTAGATGGTCGTGGTTTGTTGATCTCAATATATGCCAACTACTACGTGTATGAAGTTTTTGTATAGCATTGTATAAAACTCTATTTAATTACCCATATTTGTCAAAATAGATCATTATATAGGATTCAACATCATCCTCTATATTTGACATTCAATCATTTTCAGACAAACCCATTTTTTTGGTGAGACCTACTTTTTCCAGTAGGGAATTGTATGATGTGGTGTGTTATAATACCTCTCTATATAATTCTTATCCATAAGGATAATACTCAGGGGCCAACAAATAGCCACTAAAGATTACACCTTTGTATGTAATGATATAATGTCTATAAAATATCAGCATATCAATCCACAAATTATATCAAGAACTCTCACGTCGTAACAGGACAAAAAATGCTCCTCCTGTAGGATTATTGTGCAATAATCCCAAAAGATAAATAATAATAAACAAATCAGAAATAAAAAAGCATAAACTGCACCTTCTAAATTGAGATATAGCCATCCAAATTACCATTACTTATCACAATAATTATTATATAAAAGTTTATGAATCCAATGTAAATTATTAGCCCAAACCCAATAAAACAATAACAAATAGTTAAAAAAAAAACACCAAAATATATTAATACAAACTAGAAATATTTATATATATATATATATATATATATATATATATATATGCAAATAGGGTGCATACCTCCCATTAGGTTTAATTGACAGATTAGACTCAATGGTCATTGTCTTTAAAATCATATGCAAACAATATTTTTCAGTTCATTATTTGTAGTCATGAATGTCTGTTCCACAGATTCACCACCAGGTGGCGGTGTTAATTATCAACCTTAGGGGAAGATTCAATTACCCATGAAGTGTCTCCGGACCGTCTAGTTTGTGTATATATACTTTGGTTATTCTTTACCTATTTCTTATTGCTTTATTAAGTTTGGGCTAATAATTTACATTGGAATAATACACTTTTATATAACAATTATTGTGATTAATGGTGGTAATTTGAATAGATATATTTAATTTAGAAGGGACAGGTTACTTCTTTTTATTTCTGATTTATGTGTCCTAATAGTCCACTGATGTCATTAGTAGCTCATACACAATATATATCCCTGCGTAGGGGGTGTTACCAGGGTTACTCTAATTCTGGTGTAGGCATTTGGCTACTTTGTCACTATTTTGGCTAGTGCTGCTTAAAAAGCTCTGATATATTTATTAAATTTTTATACATGCCTCTTAATATTTAGATAGAGCTTTCATTACCTCGGTCCCCCCCATATGTTCAAACATTACTGTTTGTTTTCATTTAACTTGTACCTGGGCCGTTCTGAGATGGTCGAGTGGTTTGTAAATAGACTGGTTTAATTACGTACATTATATACACACGTTCTTAGGTCACTTTTAGGTTATCATTCATTTACATTATTGATACATAGTTTTCTGTTCATATTTGGTCTGATGGGCTCTCCGACCCTCTGATCATAATCACCACCGTTTGTTCACAGTATTCTATTGTTGTTAGAGGTTGCCCAGGCAACGCTACCCGGCATCGATATAAATGGATGATGATGTTGATGATGATGATTATAGATGTTAAGGCTTATGACATCAGGATTCTCCGTCCTGCTGATTGGCTGCAGGCCTCCGGCTGGGCTGTACATAATCTGCACGCAACTTGTGTTTACAAAACGAGCACGTAACTTGAACATAGTTCCAAATATATTAAAGTACAAGTTCATCTCAATATACATTTCCATTTAAGTCTGGGTGTAAGTTAGAGATGCACATTGACCCCCGTGAACTGGTTTTGGATCTGGATTAGCTTCGTGTTTTGGTTTTGGCAAAACCGCCCTCGTGTGTTTTGGTTTTGGATTTTTTAGAAAAAATCCCAAAATATGCTAAAATCACATCATTTTGCTCTTTTTTGTGCCTACATTATTATTATTATTATTATTAACCTCAATAACACTAATTTCCAGTAATTTCAAGTAAATTTTGACCACCTCACAGGTCACAATATTGTTTTCATACACATTCAGACAAATACTGCAGCGACCTGGCTGGATGGTAAGCGACAGAGCAATGACACAAACACACGGCAGTTCCTACCCCATCTAGGACACATTGGTACACAGCAGTGGCAGAAATGTAAAATGGGGTCTGCCCTTCCTCCCACCCACGGTGATGTTGGATCTTAAAAAGGAATACAAAAATCACGAGATCTGACAACGTCACGATGACGTTTTGTCTCGTTTTCAAATCCGAAAAAGCACGAAGTGGTACTCTGATCTGCTAAGTTCGGGTTTATTTGGTTCTCGGGAAACCGAGCCAGAGCATCTCTAGTGTAAGTACGCGCTGGCTAAATGTTATTTGCCGTATGCAGACAGGCAGAACAGGCAGCAGAATATGGACATGAATATGTGCAATATAAGGTTCTATCAGACAGCATGACAAAAAAATATTTTATAAAATAAACGCATAACTCTTAAGACTATATTCATTAATGAAAAAATATTTGTAAAAAAAATTACATTTATTTAATTTTTTTCTAATAGCAAATACATAAATCAAGATGTTCTTAATGTGTGCTGTACGTACAATGCATTTGTATGGTCTATCTTACTTGCATACACATGGTTTGTGCTAGCGAGTGGCACATATACGTCTAGTTCTTAAAACACTATATGCCAAGTTAGTCATCACTATCCGTCAGCACTGACACCTGCCTTGTAGCTGGTGCAAATGATACGGCTAAAAAACTGAAAAGAAACTCAGGACTTAATCAGCCGCATCTATATTGGTGCACCCTCAGTATGGCATTACTGTACATTGTGTAGGTTCATCCGTCCCTTCATCATCATCACCATTTATTTATATAGCGACCGCTAATTCCGCAGCGCTGTACAGTGAACTCACTCACATCAGTCCCTACCCCATTGGGGCTTACAGTCTAAATTCCCTAACATACACACAGACAGAGAGACAGAGACTAGGGTCAATTTTGATAGCAGCCAATTAATCTACCAGTATGTTTTTGGAGTGTGGAAGGAAACCGGAGCACCCGGAGGAAACCCACGCAAACATGGGGAGAACATACAAACTCCACACAGATAAGGCCATGGTCGGGAATTGAACTCATGACCCCAGTGCTGTGAGGCAGAAGTGCTAACCACTAGGCCACCGTGCCCTTCAAGTCGTAGTCAGTCATGTCATTTCCGTTCGGGGCATGAATTGCCCACAATTGCGTTTATTGGCGCAAGGTCCATTTCTGAGCTATTTTACACAAGATACGGCACATAAAAGGACTTACAGAAGATGAATGAGGCCCAAAATCTCCCCAAAGCTTCAGAGGAATAGTCATAGCCATGATTGTCCAGCAGGAGGTGCCAGTGAGTCGCTCATATTGAATTGCTACAACCCTCCCCATACAAGCGGTGTGGAAACCCCCCTCTACAAATCCTGTGTTTGCCCCTGACTAGCCTGTTATTATAAACGGTTTGCGGTATTATCTTATCACTTACTTGTGCTTGAATCTCAATCAAAATATTACCAGAGCTCCCCTGAAAACCACAACAGCCCCACGCAGATTTTGCTGGTGTACTGTACCATATGTATTTAACAACAATTTTCCCCAGATATATCACCGGCATGTAAGTAGCATGTGTGGTATAAAATCTACACTTCTCACCAGTGGTTCCTTACCCTGTCCTTAGGCATCGCCAACAGTGAATATTTCACAAATCCCCTTTCAGGAGGGACTACAGGTGTATTATTCAGTACTTGACTCTAAATCATCTATAAGTCCTATGAATAAAACGTGTACATAGTAAACATTGTGTTAAGGTAGTTTAGACTTGCCAAAAATAATTTAGACTGAAAGATGATTGTAATATTTTATTTGGTGATTGGTGGGATGAGTTATTATTCTAAGAATGTTTTGCAGATGTCCTCTTTTCAATTGTCATCTTGTTTTCAACGCTCTGGAGATTGGAAATAGTTTTCGGGTTGAGGTAAGGGTTGGTGACCACAATCTTCCAGGTTCTGTATTCTTCTTGGTAATGGCGATTACCTTCTGATTTGCTTTTGGTTCTCTCCTGAGCCAATGCTATACGATGCCTTGAATTATATAATCTTTTTAAAGGTTTGAGACCCATAGATGGGCTGGTTCTTTGACCCTCTGGTGTTCGAGGAGGGGACAACGCAGAAGACTTAGGTGACATAGGAGGAGTGTGTTGTCCTCTGTTCTCTATCACTTTTTGGTGGTCGATGTCTAGCATGGTGGAAGGTGCTGTGCCAAAATGATCGACAGTCTCTACTTTCCGAACATTATTCTGTCTTCTACCTGATATGTAGAGAGAAAGAGTCAAGAGGTTAAATAAAGAACAGAAAATAATTGATTGTTCCGTGCACGCATGCTGCCAACTCTCCTGATGTCCAGGAGACCCCTGAATTTTGGAGATTCCTCCCAGACTCCTGCGAGAATAGGCCGCCCTCCAGGATCCCGCTTCTCTTTCTTGTAATGGGAGCAAAGCCTCCGCTGTGATCGGCATTATCAAGCAGTGGTGACGGGGGATATGAATGTCACCATGAACCAGCACCTCCACCGGTACGGTGGTGCCAATCACATCATTGCGTAGTGGAGGCCATAAACAGGCGAAATGCGTCAATACAACCCCTGCACTCCCCCTTGGACCTCCAAAAGGTATGATGCAGTGTTCCCATTTAAATGCCTACTTTATATGTGTTTCAGCTTTGTATACTTGTATTTTTTATGACCTGGGGAAGGTGTGGGACATATTGTGTTTCCATCTTCCTCCAGTTCCAGTACATCGACTCGAGTTCTAGCGATCGCCTTGTGCTTCTTATGCACTTCCTTCCCGGACTCTAAAAATACCCTTCATATACTGGAATGTTTCTATCATGTCACCTCTTGTCCCTTCTCTCCTCTACACTAATTTGTAAAATAAGATTGTTACTGTCAGGTAAAATACACACATTCTGATTGTATTTATTATTATTACCATTTATTTATATAGCGGTACTAATTCCGCAGCGCTGTACAGAGAACTCACTCACATCAGTCCCTGCCCCACTGGAGCTTACAGTCTAAATTCCCTAATATACACACACACACAGAGACAGACACAGACAGAGACAGAGAGAGAGAGAGAGACACTAGGGTCAATTTGATTGCAGCCAGTTAACCTACCAGTATGTTTTTGGAGTGTGGGAGGAAACCAGAGCACCCGGAGGAAACCCACGCAAACACGGGGAGAACATACAAACTCCTCACAGATAAGGCCATGGTCTGGAATTGACCTCATGACCCCAGTGCTGAGAGGCAGAAGTGCTAACCACTGAGCCACCGTGCTGTGTATGGTCATTTAAGAAGAACACCCGCTGCACAGAACAAAACGCCTTGATGATCCACTTGGTGCAGACATCAGCACTATCCTTATGACACGTGTTGAGTGAGTGTGTGTAATATCTTATTACACTGCTGGGGAGTGCATCTGGAAATACGCTTGATCGCCGTAGTGAGACGAGGGGGAGCTCAATGTGTCCCTTTAAAAGGACAAATACAGAAGGAACGCCCCTAAAAATGCCCGTCTTCCCCTTTATCTCATTATAATAATGTCACGCCTCAAAATGAAAGGTCTCATGGCTACACTGACACCCCTGCCCCTGTTAATCTATCTGGGGATATACACATTGCATCTATATGGTCAGGTAAAAGTCAAAACCATTGCTGAACTACTAATGCTGCAACTGCCAATAAAAATGTGGTGTTGTCATAGCAACCAATACGATGTTTGGTTTAAATTTTTTTAAAACACATTAAAAAAAATCACATCTTCTACAAATGTATTAAATGTGACTTACCTTGGCTCCTGGCCAGCTCAGCGCCATCTACAGTCTGTCCCACTAATGGCAGATATAGTCCTAGCTGGGATATATCCAGTATTTGTCCTACATTAGGCTGAGGACGATCCATTTCTCACCAAGTCCACCAGCACCAGATGCGATGGAGATGTGATATCCGGCTGTACTGACCCAGCCACACTCTGCTCAGTATGAAGAGCTGGGATGAAGTGAGGCAGCAGCTGGTTCTCCGATCTTTATACCTGTCCATGTGATGACCACATCATAGGGGTCTGTGACACAACAATGAGAATTCCGCTCACCATAGAGAGGAGAGCTGGTCAGGCCAGACAGTATCTTTCCTGTAGAAGACCTCCAGCATCTCCACTACAGCAGCAACTACACCAAATATGACCAAGTGTAACACTTACCAACGACAGAAGCTGAATAGATCTCACTATATTGTTTATATTTCAGTGCTGGGAACAGACTGGTGTCTCGTAAATAACATTTAAAGCCACTATTTGACATTACTATAGATTAAGGTCTGTGTAGTATTGAGCAGAATAAAAGACATGAAATAACTGGAGTGTTTATATATAACTAAATAAGTCCACCACACTCTCTTTTACTCCTCTGCCGCCATACTAGGAGGGAGGAGCTTCTCCCATTAAGCAGGCAGAGTTTGAGTGACAGTTTTGCAGACATGCTGTGCAGAAACACATTGGGGGGATTCAATTAGGCGCCTTGTTCCTCAGAACATCGCGGCTGCGCATTTTTACCGTTACTACGGTAAAAATCTCCTCTCATCTCTCCTCGCACAAACAGCCAATTTCCAAGTAATATCAATGACTCTGCAATCAATTTTGGAAAAGTTGAGGGGTCGGCGAGCCCCTGGGGAATGTTTCACTCTTTTTCCCCGAATGGAATATTTCTGGACTGGTTCCCCCAACACCACTGCTGAGGAAGTCAACGGGACTGAACACTCCAGTTATGGAAGTAAGAAGATCTGAAGGAGCAAGAAGAAGATAACTGGGAGAAGAGGAAGAAGAGGAAGACATCCAATCAGTGTCAGAAGAAGAAGAAGGCTGTCCCTGAAGAAATGAAGACTAAGGAAACATGATATATGTTTGTAAATTAAGCCAGAGGAAAACTTGCCAATATATTTCTTTATTTTATTTCCCTCTGAGACTTGTCATAAAGATGACCCAACCCTGCATGGACCGTTAGATTGATCATAGCATTAACGTTAACAAATCACAAGAGACCGTTAATAAGAAGGTAATAAATATTTTACTATTTATATAATGTAATGACAACAGATATAACCAAATATATGTAAAGAAATACATTTGTTTTGCTGGAGGTGAAGACCCATCACAGGGGAAGAATACAAAGGATCTATACAGCAATATATACACGGTGAGTTTGTTCCTTTATGTATAAGGGGTTTCTCATATAGTCATAGGAGACCCCCCAAGTAGTCACAAGAAACCCCTTATACTATAAATAGAAATAGCGTCTGTTTATATTTTCATTAGCGTTGCGGTGCAGAAGGAAGCACAAGTCACGTCGACTGTTATTGGTTTATTTTATTATTCAGGCATGTTACGGTGGATTAATATGGGGTCCTTATGGGAGGAAGAAGATTCAAGCACATCGGAATTACACAATGGGGTCTTTTGACCGAAGAAAAGAAGAAAACATGAAAATTTATATTCAATGATCCAATGTGGTATTACAAACTATTTTGGGACTGTTCCAGTATCCTATGATATGGTTTTATTTGGGACATGGTTTCAAGCATTGGAGTGCAAGCTTTGCAGTACAGATGAACACATCAGATTGGTGGGTATCTGGGATGTTTTTATTTGAAATAAATAGATGTGGTTTTAAAGAGGGTGTTGCTTGTAATTTTAGGGGTCGTATTATTTTTATTAAATGTGGTATCAATGAGGATGTTGTGGTTTATTTAACATTTTTCTTTGTGGTACTACAGGTCGCAGCCAGCCATGGGTGTCAGGGTATGTTGACACTTGTGGTTCTCCGAGTACCAGCATGCCCTGGCTGCCATGGGTATGCTGGTGCTTGTAGTTCTACAAGCATCAGCATACCCAGACTGTTAACGGCAGCCCTTCCTGGTTGGGATTTGTAGTTCCACAAACAATAATGGTGTTTTCTTTTTTTTAAACACTCTAGCGCCGTTATTACCCTACCCCCACTGCTCCAGAGGTGCAGGAAGAGCGCTAGTGCTTTCAGCACTGGGCTGGTTATTCCTAGTGGGGGGTTTGCACAATTTGTTATTTTTGCAGACCCCACTCCCTAGGCCAGTGTTGGCTAACCTGTGACACTTCAGGTGTTTGAGGAACTACAAGTCCCAGCATGCTTTGCCAATATATAGTAGCTTATTGCTGGAAGGGTATGCTGGGACTTGTAGTTTCACAACACCTGGAGTGTCACAGGTTAGACAACACTGCCCTAGGGAATCCAGCCCAGTGCTGAACAGCCTGGTGGTTGGTTTGTCATTATGGCAGGGGAACCCCCTACCACATGTCCCTCTGGTATGGTGCCACCCACCCCGGCTGGTTGGCCTAGTGCTGGTGGTGTTGACATATGGGGGAACCCCAATTTTTTATTCTCTGTTTCACCATTCTCAAACACAATTGTGTTTTACTTCTTCTGCATGTTTTTTTTCATTACACAGCCGACAGCTTCTAATACTGGCTAGCCCCTCGCTTTCTTGCATAACCCCCTCTATCTTCAGCTAGAATCTGATTGGAGGTGTAGTAGATATGTAAAGCTATTTCACCAGTGGGAAAAAAAATGTTAATATCAACACTTTACAACCCATCAGATTCTTGATGGAGACAGAAGACTAAACCTATTTCTCCATCACAAATTGTGTGTCTGTCAAAGGTGGTAAAAATCATTTAAAAAAAAATTGCATTTCTTCTTTAATATTTATTTTTCATTTATTTTTCTCCAAAACAGACAAAACAAAAAAGTACCCCAAGAGGGTTAACCGGCGCTCACAGAGATCAAAGTTAAAGAGGAAGAATAATTCTCCAAATAAACAAAAATATGCAAAATATAATTAACCAACAGACTCCCCTGCAGCAAGCCTGTGGCCTGTTGCAAAGCTGACAAAAGCAATAAAAGCGAAAAAGAGAAAAAGAGAAAGTCTGCGCTGTGGAGAAGTGGTAACAAAAAACTGGAGAACCTCCCAAGAGGTTAAACTCTATAGGTAAATTAGTAAAATGAATAACATATAATAGTCAAAAATGTACATAAAATGTACCTAAACATCAACATAAACACATAAAAAACCTTTAGTATCGAGGTAACATACCCACTAGACCAAAATTATTAAAAAATATATAGTGATGCTCCGAATAAAGCTCTGACCAATTAGTATGCGGTAAAAAGAAATGTCCATCGAACACCTTCCATATATTGAATAATTGTTCCAACTGATGATCATAGTGAGGGAGTGCGGAGATCATATAAATTCCACAAGCATCCGAGGCTCAACTTGATACAAGTAATGATAATCCGGCGTTTCGCCAAATCCCCGTTTGTTGCCTGTTGTTCAGCTGCTAGGAAAATTCCCCCGATATACTCCAGACTTTAACACGAATAGTATAACTCCTACCGGTACCGGCGCTACCCTCCGGAGGGGATTCCAAAGGGACGATCACTTAAGCGGTGTCACTGCTTCGTCAGGACATCCGTTCACAAGTCTCACTGCTCCCGATAATGTGTGACCTCCTTTGAGGTTTGACGAAACAAAGTTCACAATAAGTGCGTTCCGTCTAATCGGTCAGTATAAGGAAAATTCAATCCATAGATGATAGTGGCACAACAGTGGAGCAGAACCAGCTGACGCGTTTCGTGCTCTACTAAGCACTTTTCCAAAGCTAATGATGGGTCTGAGAGTATCCATTAAATAGAGCTCAATGAGCACAGGTGAAACCTTTCATCAAATGTATACAAATGATCTCATTATTATTATTTCATTATTAGATTATTCTCCATATAGAAACAAAACACCAAGCAAAAACAGAACCTTGTATTTAGATCAAAACAATTCCAAATAAATAATAACGCATCAATTAGTTTTTTGTTACGGCTTCTCCACAGCGCAGCCTTTCTCTTTTCCCCATTTATTTTTCCCCGTCCCATCTTCAGTGTCTGTCTCAGTAAAAAATCTTTTTTTTTTCTGCTGTTGAGTCGAGTCATTAAATATGATTATTTTACTGGTTTTTTTCTTCTTATACAGTTATTATATGTTTATTAGTTTACTCTTCTCATATCTGTGTATCTTCCTCACTGTTCGGCTCCGTCCTGATCGTTTTGATTGTTGAGTATCTCATAGAAAAGAGAAAATAAACATGTCGGTAATAGATGCTTTTGCGTTACATATTTTTTCAAATATACCAAAAAAACAAATTACGAAAGGGTCAGTTATATTGTCAAACACAATACAAATCATTTGACAAACGGGGTGACATCATTCCCTTCCATATATCGGACTCCACTTCCTAGGAAAAATGTACATTATGTAAAAATAAAAAAGGAACAAACTCACCCGTGTGTATAGACTGCGCTGCGATTTCTTCATTTCTTCCCCATATCCAGTGATCATCTTCTAATATCATCCTTGTCCACGGATATCCTGCTGTCCATCATTCCTGTGGTGAGAGGACATTATATATTGGTATTACTTTCATCTATAAATCACATATAAGGATGTATGTCACAATAATTATAACTTACATGAAAAGAATTCCGATATAACGCGCTGGCGTAACGGGGTACCGAGCTCCACCGTCTCTACTACCTCAGTAGAAAGGTCCAAATCCAAAGAAATCTCCGGATCTATATCAACCTCCAAGCTGTTTGCGATACAGATATTGTGCAGAATAGCGCAACCAATAACTATATCACAAACTCTCGAGGGTGAATATTGAAGCGCACCGCCGGCCCTGTCTAAACAGCGAAACCGGCTCTTTAGGGCACCAAAGGTTTTTTCTATAACCCCCCTGGTGCCAATGTGTGCCGCTTGGAACCTCCTCTCTGCGGCAGACACGGGGTTACTTAACGGAGTCAGCAACCAGGGACGGCTTCCATATCCGGCGTCTCCTAAAAAAAACATATATTACACGTTAATATATATTGTGTTAACACTGTGATCTTACCTTTTGATTTTATCATTCTCTATTTTTACTTTTATACGATAATTATTACATTTTAATAAAACGATCACCATTTCACTTACCAAGCAGCCAGCCATAAGGGAAAGCTCTGTACTCAAATTTTCTTGACAACGCCGACTTCTGCAGGACGAAGGAGTCATGTGATGAACCTGGAAAACCAACGAAAACATTGGTGATTTTTTGTTTGGCATCACAGACCATCTGCACATTCAGGGAATGGAAGTCTTTTCGGTTACGAAAACTTTCTTCCCTGGTGCGGGGCGATGTGAGTGCAATGTGGGTGCAATCAATTACCCCCAGCACATGGGGCATCTGAGCCAAAGCATAAAAATCTGCTTTCAGCTCACGCCACTCACTGGCGCATCGCGGGAAATTAATAAAACGTGCAGTGTGCTTTTTGAGGGCTTTTAGGACCTGGAACAGGATCCTAGAAAAGGTGGGTTGGGAAAACCCGGCAGTAAGTGCCAAGGTGGACTGGAATGTGCCTGAAGCTAAAAAATGCAAAGCACCCAGCAGTTTGGCAAGTCCAGGGACTGCTCGGTTAGTAGGGGCACGAGGTTCCAGGTCCTCTTTTACAATCTCATACAGATCGTAAATTGCTGAGGAGGATAGGCGATACAGTTTTATCACCTCCTCCTCGGACAATCCATCAAGCAAACGCCTGTTGCGGTACAGACGCGGCCTGGGGATTCTAGTCCTACTTGCCTCAATCGCCAACGCCTGTCCACCATTCTCTCCCTCATTCTCGCCCTCTTCCGTCCTCACATCCACAGATGCATCAACATTCCCTCCAGCCACCCCCACATGTGCACGGCCTTGCATTGCATCCAAAGCAGTCTCCTCCATGCATGCAGCTTACGTGTACAGCAACACAGTGTCCACGCACGGCTCCAGTGCAAAAGAGACACTAACAAAAAAAGATTTGGGATAATTTAACTAAACTAAAAGATTAACTATTCCTTTAAGGCAATGTGTGTGCCGGGTGTGTGGGTGCAGGGGAAGAACGGATCTGTGAGCAGCACTAGTTTACTTAGGATATTAGTTTAGTGGCAGTGACTAATTTTATATGTATTTAATGCAATTAAAAGACAGACAAGACAAAACAAACAGTAACGATACGTTTCCTTGTGACTACTCGATAGTCCGGCAGAATTCCTTTCAAGTAAAGGACGGAAACAGCTCTTTGCAAAAGTTCTCTCCTTCGCTAGATCCAGGGAGTGAACAGAACACAAAAACAACTCCCTGTTCTATAGCAAGCAATGGACTGCACCATTATGCTCTTTATCATAGGGGGATAACTAAACTTTTGCCTTTTTTTTTTCTATGCTTTTGCAATATTTTTTGCTCTTTTCCATGTAATGCATTAATGAGAAACATCATTTGTATGTTTTTTTTATATCATTATTACATGATTTCATAATTTTTTTTATGTTTCCAATTTTTATCATGGCCAGGAAGAGGTGCGAGATAAAACTGCTGATTTTGACAGTTTACAGCGCCGTGTTAAAAAACAATATTGAATCGCTTTTAACGCTTCTCTCTATACTTTCACTAGGAGCTTCTACTTGACTGCGATGAGAGCGTTATAGCGAGGAAAAAAACGGTGCATTAAAAGCTGAATTGAACACTGGGCAAATTTAACCAGGGGCAAAGGCAGGATTTGTAGAGGGAGCTTTCCACACCACTCCACCAGTGGGCGTGACCAGCATACATGGGGGCGTGGCTATAATATTAGACAGTGCTTGGCTGCTCTCCAACTCTTCCTATCCCTAATAATATACATGGGCAATGCTGTGTGCACTACTGTTAGGTGCACGCAGATTTCCCTTTTCAAGCAGAGCCGTGTGAAGCGGGTGCAGGGTCCAGCCACCTCAATTATATAGTGCCAAGGCTTGGAGGGGGTTTCCAGGCACTAGCAACCCCCCCCCCCCCCACCCTCGGTTTGCCTATGTTAATGGTGTTAAAATCCCTTAACGCGGCGTTAAAAAATGACAGCCGAGAATTGAATTCCACCCCCCAAGTGTGAAACTGGGACATCATGGACTGATTTAGCAAATGCAACCAAACAAAAGTGGTAACCAGCAACAGACTTTGCCAGACTGCCCCGGTCACACTGTAACTAGGAAACTAACCGCTAGGGAATCCGTCCTTCAAAAAACATGAATATCACGGGGGTTTTGCCTGGCAGCTCTGGTACGCTGGGTGCCAGAGTAATAGTTATAAGTAAAAAAAAAAAAATGAAATTGTGGAACTACAAGTCCCAGCAAGCCCTGGCAGATATTGACTGCATGGGAATGCTGAAACTTGTGGAACTGCAAACACTCCCAACCCTCTTATACACTCTTAAATCTATAGGGAATCTTTGTTCCTGAACTCATCCACAGGAAAATAGTATTAAAAATTACATTTGTGATGGACACAACCTGCTCGCATGTCCGTCGAAGCCTGGTCCATGTCCATACCCGTGGGGGAGGGGGGATGAACAGCGCAAATAATGCCCTACGCTCAAAGGGATGTATTTATGATTTCTTATATAATTCTCCCAGGTGAGAATTATAGGTAACGTCTCCACTTTTCAAACCCGTCGGAAACTCGCAGCTTGATACATTGACCACCTAGTAAATCTCCTGCAGTGTAGATTGTAAGCTCTAGTGAGTCCCATGTTATGTCCGTATACAGTAACCAGTGTGTGTTTTATCTCCCAATTCTACACAGATGCAAAATATGCTGGTACTATCTAAATAAGCAGTAAATCATAATTAGAATAATGTTTGATCATTCAGTGATTATTTACAGAGCACACATAATAACCCCAGACATTTAGTGGAACCCTCTCTGCCTGTATTGTGCTTTCACTTCTGTATTATTACCCCCTGACCTACATCTTCTGCTGCAGTACAATCCCCCCCCCCCCCTCCCCCTGGCTTTGTCCTTTAAGGGAGACTAGACAGGACTGAGCCAGTACAGAGGAAACCATTTACACGGAGGGGGAGACAGATGAAGCAATTAGCTAGGAGGTAACTGAATTACTTGCAGAGCAGGATGCATATACCAGGGACACATGCAAAGAGCATTATCTTATTTCTTACATTATAGGGTGTATTTAACAATATTCTTCCAATATGAAGATTTTCTGTCTCTGCGAATTTGCTAATTGCATTGAGTAAAACTAGCTTCGAAAATGAGACCCATATACTATACTTGTAGCAGTTAGCTGGGGTTCACTTGGTTGTAAATGAGATATAGTCACATTTGTTTGCAAAGGTTTCCAGTATCAGTATAACCTGATGCATTCAGAAATTATGCTGATATCAGATTGGAGTCAGTTCCTGAGTCCCCCCCTAGTACAATGGCTGGGACAACCCCCCCCCCCCACTAGCAGCCATTGTAATACTACAAACTCATTTACATGTGTGTAACACGTCCCCAACCTAACAGAAAGCACCAGCTTACTGTAAACAGAGGGTGTGTGCAAAGTGTATCCACAATAACAGCTTCCAGCTCAGGACAAACCTCAGATGCAAACATACAAATCAACAGAGATTTTACTACATAAATTCCAATATCTTATCTTCCCTGGTTAACCAGACTCAAAAGAGCTATCAAAAATATAATACATTGGAGGAATGATGGCATTAATAGTGAGTTATGGTTGGGAGTTATATACTTTTAATACCATAACTACAACATGACCCCTGTTTGCAGTGTGAACACAATAGGCCTAATTTGCACCCCTTGTATTGTAACATGGGTTGTCCAGCATCATCAATTGTACTCCTTTTTTTGCATTTTTAATAAATCAGGCCTCCTGAATGAACAGATTGCGGCTTCTGATTGGTCCTCAGGCTCGCACTGCATTCTACGCCGCAATTTTAAAGCGGCGAACGGCGCAGATTTGCTGGTTACGTATCACATAACCGACAGAGACCCTGTAAAAACAGCCTCCATCGTATCTTCCTCGTCATATCACACTTTCTCAATCTGATTATAGCAGGTTTCCTGCCTTTTAATCCAATAAACATCCGGTGATAAAGCCAAGGAAATGAGAACAGACGATAATAAGTGCGTCTAAGGGGCAGACTGTCATTAGTGATCAGTACGTTCAATATTTCACCAGTGATCCACAGATGCCCATAAGTACCCTTTATACCGCAGGCTAAAGGTGCCACCCGGTGCACCGGAACTTGACGCATATTATTAGTTCACTGATAGAACGCAGATCACACCAAGTGGCGCTGTACAGAGGATATATAGTCATCCAAACCTATATAACCTTAGGACGGATGTCAATGGCTGGCTGGCAAATTTTTAGGGGGTGAACTCGGCTCAGGAGCCTATTAGGAATATTTTAAAGGGAAAATAATGCAGATATCTCAGTATGCCAGGCCACGGTCGCCCAGTATGGGGCAAGACTGGGGGGGGCCGATGCCGCCTGCCCGACAGACATGTTTTTCTTACAGCCCATTGGTCTGTCTGTGCGCGTTTTACCATATTGCAATTACCCACAGCGACACCACATATAGAACGTGTAGACGGAGGGGGACAAAGCCTCGTCTGTAAACGGTGAGGGACGGACACCATGTTATTGCAACGGGGTGGCGTAGTGGTTAGCACTTCTGCCTCACAGCACTGGGGTCATGAGTTCAATTCGCGACCATGGGCTTATCTGTGTGGAGTTTGTATGTTCTCCCCGTGTTTGCCTGGGTTTCCTCCTGGTGCTCCGGTTTCCTCCCACACTCCAAAAACATACTAGTAGGTTAGTTGACTGCTATCAAATTGCTCTTAGTCCGTCTCTCTGTTGTCTGTGTCTATATTAGGGAATTTAGACTGTAAGCTCCACTGGGGCAGGGACTGATGTGAGTTCTCTGTACAGCGCTACGGAATCAGTGGCGCTATATAAATAAATGGTGATGATGTTATTGCCATCGTCTCACATTGCAGTCCCTAATCTGTACCAGTCATCAGAGATTACAATGGACATATATATAACATTACATGTACTGATAAGTAATAACAAATGGAGATAGTGAAGCAATAATGAGAAAACTTGAATATAAATTAAATAGAATAACTAAATGCAGATTATTGGCCTGTGTGCAATGGAGTTTGAACAATGCACAATATGGCTGCCAGCAGCACAGCCGCCTCCCCTGAAGCCTCAGTACAAGGACAGGACATGGTGCCGGTTTCTACTGGAAATTAAGGAAATTGTTTATATGTAATATCATATTACCCGGCTCAGACATCGTTATATAATACATCGGGCCATACCATGTGTTCATGGCACTATTGTGTATAACATAACGATAAAACCCCGGGCTACGTCCCGCTGCCGCTACTAGATCTCATTTACATCGTTATCCAGTCCGGTATCACTCAGCACATCACACACAGCCGCCCCCCCCCCCCCCCGGCGCCCTAGCTCCACCCCCGCCACGCCGGCACAGTGGTACATTCCGAGTGCATATAAAAGGGCCGCGGCGGCCCCGCCCCAGTCAGTGCGGCGCGAGGAGTCAGCGAGCGGGAATCTGTGAGAGTCAGCGCGAGGGACAACATGGCGGCCAACGGTAAGAGCGCGCGGGGCCTGGCACCCCCAGAGGGTGTTATCTGTGTGTGTGTGACCCGGGCGGTGTGTCCGCCGAGCACCCGGTGCCCGGATCACCTCCTGCCATTGTCCTGGATGCACACTGCGGCATGGCGGCCATCTTGTGGTGCAGGGCGGCGCCATTTCGCGGCATGGTGGGCTCAGATGAGGCCCCCCCCGTGAGAGGGGATATATATTTATATATATATATATAATTGTTACAATGAGGAAAGATGGTGATCACAGACCTTGACTCATTGGTGCAAATTGGGATTTATTGGGGGCAACACAGATTTCCTCTGCACCAGTCTCCATAGATGCCCCATAGTGAGATTTCCCCCCCTAGTGAGATGCTCCTGGGGGTGATGGCAACCGAGATGCTTTGATTTTCCCCTTGCTCCTATCTCCTGCTATAGGGTTATGTAACCAACATGATTATATGGGAATAAAGCGTAAGGGAATATTTAATGTTCCTCCCCTTTTCCTATGCTGGTGATGGGTTATCTCCCTCCCCATTGTTTGGATCCCCCCTGGTTATATTAGTGCCTATCTGGGCGCAATGCACCACAATCTGCCCCATCATCACATTGCATAGGGTAATACTGCAGGGAGGCTCTGTTAGAAATGCTACAACTAGAACAAAGTAAATTTATGTAATATTTAGCTAGATATTACTGTATACTCTGCTTTATTAGATGCTCCACAGTTACTATTGCAGTTTAAATAATCTTAATGTATTTTTTCCTACAGATTACACCCAACAAGCAAGCCAAGGGTAAGTTTGTCTATATCAATGTGTTATAGCATGTATCAGGTGTATGTGTGTTTTTAAAGTGGTGTTTTAAATGTATGTGGGTCTATATAGATGAGCAACATGTATGTGGGTCTGTATACGGAGTTGTATAGGTATCTGGGTCTATAGAAGCGTTCTACATGTATGTTGGTCTCTATAGGCAGTATGTGTGGTTCTTATTGAGGATTACATATGTATGTGTGTAGATATGTTTGTATAGGGGGTTATATGGGTTGTGAGGTTCTGTATAGGTATGTTATACATATGTGGGTCTGTTTAATGAGGATGTGTATATGGATCTGTGTAGTTGGGTTATATATATGTGTGTGTCTCTGTAGAGGGGTGTGTTTATGTTGTGGGGGAGGGTTGTATAATCTTTTAATCTTCATGTTCTTGCTCTGATTTCAGATATGGCACATACCCTTCCCAACCAGCACAAAGCTTCTCTCAGCAGGGCAGCCAGTCCTATGGCCAGCAGGGTTACAGTGGCTACGGCCAATCTGCTGGTTCCTCGTCCTATGGCCAGAGTGGCGGATATGGGTCATCCTATGGACAGGAGCAGGGCTGTAAGTTTCCCATTCATTAGCAAGTAAAAGTGTTTATGCTGTTAGTCTCACACTGCAGAAATTACCCGAACCCTTCTTTATTTACCAGCTTGTACGTCTTCAGTGTAGTTAGTGGGATTTCTCAGTTTCAGTCCATTGATTTGTGTGTTTTGTACAGCTGGATACAGCTCCCAGTCGGCTCCTCAAAGCTACGGCGCTAGTAACTACAGCAGCTCACAGCCCCCATACAGCGGTGGTCAGCAGCAGTCATCCCAGTCGTCTTATTCCAGCTACTCTCAGCAGCCTCCCGCCAGCAGCAATACCGGCAGGTGAGCTCCAGTCCCATCTGATATGTATTAATCTTTATTGCTCCAGGATAACATTTAATGGTTATTGGATGCTCCCCTGACTGGTCTTTTTTTTTGCCAGCTACAGCAGCAGCTCTCAGCCCTCTTCCTACCAGTCAGAACAGCAGGGCAGCGGCTATGGACAGCAGGGGGGTGGTGGTGGTGGGGGCTATGGGAGCCAACAGAGCAGCTACGGAAGTCAGCACCAATCCAGCTTTGGGGGACAGCAGAGCCAAGGTGGTTACGGCGGTCAGCAGCCGAGCTCCTACGGGCAGCAGTCCAGCTACAACGCTCCTCAGGGGGGCTACGGCCAGCAGCAGTCGTCCCAGTACAGCAGTGGAGGAGGTGAGTCCAGCCTAGATTCATTGTAGATTTTCTCCTTTACGTTTCATTTAAAGACCCCAGTAATAATATTTTGCCCTCTTGTTTTTTTTTTTTGTAGCTGGCGGCTACAACCAGGACTCTCCCTCCATAGGTGGTGGAGGCGGCTATGGTGGCTCTGATCAGGGCAGCTATGGTGGACCTGACGGTAGAGGCAGAGGGCGTGGAGTGTTCGGTGGTCGCGGCGGTGGCTTTGACCGAGGTGGACGAGGAACCCGTGGAGCAAGAGGCGGTATGGGGTAGGTGTCTGACTTTGGGAGGTGTGCGAGGGTGGAGAATGGCGGAATATAGCCGCAGTGAGGTGATGTGAGTCGGGGGGGGGGGGGAGCAGTATAAACCAGCGCTGAGTGACTGAGCACAAGCCATGTATGGTGGTTACAAACTGATTCCTAAGCACTGACAACTCGACCTGTGGCTGTAAAGAGAGGAATGTGGTTTCCAGCTGTATGTGACAGGACGGGGTCTCCAACAAGGGTCTATAGAGCCATGTGCTCCTTGGTAGGCAGGTGTAGGGGTACATCGCTGTACGACACAACTCCTTCCAATCAATGGATAAACATGATTGTGGGTAAAACCTCTGACAAGGTTGACATGAGTAATAAACTACTGTATGGAGTATCACAATTACTGAACTTAGCATATATGTGTGTAATACGTAGGATTCTCTTTATATCCATTACTTGGTATAGATGTGTATGAATTACTGTGTTTAAGATAAAGTGTTTAAGTTATTGCTCAAAGGTGCTATAAGTACATAAGACGTCTAATCTGGGGTAAATGAAGAGTCTGGAATTATCTTAAGGTATTAAATTGTGTTAGAACATATCTTGGTTTTGAGAAGCCGGTATATAAGCTTCCACTATAAGATAAGAGGGGTCTCTCCATGTGTAATAGATGAGGGGGGGGTCTGTGTGACTACGTGTATATACTGCTAGTGTGTGATTATTACATGGGGGGGTGCTGGATACGCCGCATGAGGTAAGTATAGAAGCGGCCGCTACAGACTTAGGAATAAACTGACAAATCATGTTTGCTGTGTTGCTCTGCTTTGTGTTAACAAATTCTGCATTTTATGTGCTACAGGTTTTCAAGGTGTCGTCAGCTTTCACACTAGCTATTTATCAGCACAATATAGCCATAAGCTTAGCGTTACAGAACTACTGATGTGCATGAAGCACTCACTTTACTCTCTGGTGCTTGGTTACACTGCTCACAATTATATGCAAAACATTGGTCTAAGATCTCTCATAGAAAGGTATCTGCACTGCTGTGAGATAAGTGGTGATTAGTCTTAGGAGGCAAAACGTTCAGATCGAGTGTCCTTAAAATGCCGCAAAGTGGCTGAAAGTGAGAAAGAAGCTTCATGTACAAACAAGACGCAAGTGTGTTAGTTGTAAGAGAGTAACTCGCACACTTAGACCTTGTGTGTTGTCGCGGAATAAGATCTTCTGTAGCCTCGGGAATCTCAAATCAAACACTTCAATTTCTCCTAATTGTCTTCTCAGCGGTGGTGAACGGGGAACATTCGGTAAATTTCTTGGTAAGTGAAGAGTTGAAAATCTCCAACACAAATTCTTGTACTGTTCATTTTATTTACGGTCATTCATACCAAGAGCTGGATGGGAGGGGGTCCTGTGTGGGGGGTGAGGCCGGCTCCATTCCACTGGCGGTGCCCGTGCACTTTATTTTATGTTCAGTCTTTTCTTTTTTTTTTTTTGTTTTGGTCAAGTAAACACAATTTACAATGCAATTGCTCATTTGGTTTGAAGTGTTACAGTAACCCTCAGGGGAACTCTGGTTAAGGTTTGGGCAGCAGAATTTGGTAAATGCATGTGTATTGTTGGTACTGACAGGTCCATTAAACCTCAACATGGTATAAAAAAAAAAATAACCTCTTGCAAGAGTGTAAGACTGACAAAGGTTTAAAACGAAGTAGTCATGTTTGACCAAATCCACGGCTATTAAAAAGTGTACGGCACAAAATTACATGGTATGGTGGTTATACTTTGTCATCGGGTAGTTTGTCACATTTAAAACACTGGTATAATGTATTAAGGAAAATCCACTGGAACCTGGAAAAAAAAAATGCAAGTGTCATTACAGAAACCTGACATGGGTCTAAGGTGTGATGATTGGGCTAAACAGGGCAAAAGACTCCAGTACTTTCATGGTATAACATTACAAATGTCTGACATTGTACGTCCATAGTGTGTCGTAGGGTACAACACTTGGTGTGCTTTGTAAGGTTGGTTGTCTGCTCCAGGAAAGGGCTTGTTTGGTCCAACAGGCTCATAATTAGCAACAGACTGGAAAGTGTCCATGTGTTGCCCAGGCACTGAGAATGAATAACATAGGTGTTGCGTATGGAGGGCTGTGGGTGTGTATGTATTACTGTGTTGTCAATGGCACACCTTTGATATGGCTGTTCTCTGCTCTTAAAGGACCCCGTGAAGGCGGCCCTCCCAGACACGACATGGATGGTAAGTGTTACTCAGTGCTCGTTTGTCTATCTCACCCCCCCCCCCCCCCCCCAACCTGGTGCTGTGTTCAATCAATAAGACCCTGATGTTGTGTTACAGCTGAGCAAGACAACTCCGACAACAACACAATCTTTGTGCAAGGCCTGGGCGAGAATGTAACGGTGGAGTCAGTCGCTGAGTACTTCAAGCAGATTGGAATCATTAAGGTTGGTGTGTTCAGTATTATGGGTCCTTAGTGGGTGGCTATTCTCGTGTGCTCTGCATATATATCCCAGTATGGGAACAGTCTAATGCAGTGTTCATGGAGAAGTAAATAAGTATAGAGCCCATGGAGTTGCTTGGTACAAACTATTGAATAAATGACTTATTACTTGCTGCATTGCTGTACATTGTTCTGTACAGTTGGTAAGAGGTTGGAAAACATTCTGCACCCACTTTAGGCATCCTGAGATTTAGAATGACAATGTTTTTGTTTGAAAACAGACTAACAAAAAAACTGGTCAGCCAATGATCAACCTGTACACAGACCGGGAGACTGGCAAGCTGAAGGGAGAAGCTACCGTGTCCTTCGATGACCCCCCGTCTGCGAAGGCTGCTATTGATTGGTTTGATGGTGAGTACAGCAGACTGCCCCAGCTCCTTCCTGCTTTGTCAGGTTTGCTCATTATAACTTTGAACACTTGTTTACAATGTCTGCTAATGTTAATCATGTCTTTTGTGGTATTTTTTAATTTGACAGTCATATTTGGCCCTTGCGGCCCCTGAAGTGTCAGATTGCCTTTCACCAGCCTAGGTGCTCCTATCTTCTGTTTGGTTACTAACCTCTGCCTTCTTTTTTTAGGGAAAGAGTTCTCTGGTAACCCAATTAAGGTCTCTTTTGCCACACGGAGGGCTGACTTCACCAGCCGTGGAGGTGGAGCTAATGGCAGGGCTGCCGGCAGAGGGCGTGGAGGTGTGTAGTGGTCAATGTTCAGTCTCATAGAAAATATGTAGCATATGTAATGGTCCTTGTACAATACAATGTTTGTGACAGGTTCTCTGATGTCTTTATATGTTTATATAGCCTTAGGAGGGATAAGTGAATATTTGGTGTTCATGCCCTTTAAATCGGAGTCTGTAGTGTAGTGTACTGTGTGCTTCTTGGAAATGGTTTAGTGCTTTGCATAATGACACTGTACAGTTTCTAATCGGCTTGTTTTGTCTGAAAGGACCCATGGTACGTGGTGGGTTTGGTGGTCCTAGTGGAGGTAACAATAGCCGTGGAGCTGGTGGTGGTGGTGGCGGCGGTGGTGGCTACCCCAGTGGTGGTGGAGGACAGCAGAGAGCCGGAGACTGGAAGTGCCCAAACCCGTAAGTTGTAGCCGTTCAGGGTTTCCATGTGGAGTCATGTTTTCCCTGTAGGGTGTTGTCTCACCCCATGTTCTGACTCCTTCCTGCAGGACTTGTGAGAACATGAATTTCTCCTGGCGAAACGAGTGTAACCAGTGCAAGGCTCCTAAGCCTGACGGCCCCGGAGGGCCGGGCGGTGCTCACATGGGTGAGGATTCCTTCTTAACCCTTTAATGTGTAATGGTCGTACCTCTGATCACTGTACTAAATCGTACATCACTCTTTCAGGGGGAGGTTTCGGTGATGACAGGAGGGGTGGAGGACGTGGTGGCTTTGATCGAGGCGGCTTCAGAGGAAGAGGAGGCGACAGAGGAGGATTCCGGGGCGGAAGAGGGGGTGACCGTGGGGGCTTTGGACCAGGCAAAATGGATTCCCGGTGAGTTGAAGTTAATGAATGTAGTGATGTGTACATAGTCTGTGTCTCCCTCTGAAGGGACTGTATGTGGCAGCAGGGTCAAGTCCTTGTATGTAATGTCTTATCGCTTGTTTCAGGGGTGACCATCGGCAGGACAGACGTGAGCGGCCATACTAGCTGTGATACGCACATTATTTCTACGGTTTTTGTTTGTTTCTTTTGTTTTTTATACATATGAAGATGTGTCCTATGGATTCTTGCTGAATTGTTCTAAATTTATGTACACTTTGTATTACCTCCGCAGTGCGCTGTGAATTTTACCCGTCTTTGTAAAGTCCTTGCTCATTAAACAATGACCTTGTGTGTAAATTTCTTACATGGTGTGATATGCAGTGTTTGTACTAATGTCTATCTGGTTTGGGAATGAGGCCATTTACAATCTCCATTTGCATCAAACGTTCACTTCATGGATTTAATTTAAATATAAATTCTTAAATGTAAACTAAATAATATTTTCAACATGTGTTGTAAAAATACAAATAGAATGCCTTAAGCTCCATTAATTTATGAATAATCTAATGTGTAATCTGTTTACAAGTGTATGTAAAACACTGCTGGAGTTTATTGGTCGTCAGTCTGCATTGTCCTTGTACACAGGTACTTGTTACTGTCCTCAGTGACTGACTGGAGGTGACAGCGCATTAGTCATATGTTGTGTACAGATTCCAATGTATAATCTGAGCGTCACTGGGGTATTACGTTGCACTGATCTGTTTTGTAAGCTGAGTGACTGGTTCCTCAGATGCAGACTGATTCTTGGGATGATTAAACTAGGGATTACTAGATTATGAAGTAAACTGGCCATCAAAAGAAAAGTAAGTGATAATAATGCCTAGAATAGGGGAGTTAGTTTTCCATATAAATTATTTGCTCAAATTTCCTCCGAACAAAAGTTTAAATGAAGATGTTTTGCACCTCGCTGTACATGAATGATGGGAACCACAGAACTGACATGGTACACAAAATAAATACAGATATGAAAACAAAGGGTATGGAGAACCCTCCTAATTAGAGTGTATCTTCTAAATGGAAGAGGGCACAGCTGAAATGAGGAGTTAGAGTGGAGATTGGGGGAGTTGTGAGGGTGCATTAGTGTGAATAGTGTTATTGAGGGTAAGGTCACCTAAAAAAGTGATGGGGTTTTCAAAGGGCTAAAGATTTGCAGGCTGTGGGAAAGTCAGTGGTAGGGAATCTATAAGTGGGGAGCAGCACAGGAGAAGTTATGTAGGTGGGAGTCAGGTGGTGATCAAAGACCAAGACAAGGTGAAGGTCAGAGGTAGATCTAAGAACAGGAGGGAGAGTATTTTGATGAGATTTGAGATGTATGAAGGGGTGTTGTTGAGGGCATTGTAGGTAAGGGTGAGTAATTAATTTGAATTTGATTCTGGAGGACGCGGAGCCAGTGTAGGGTTTTGCAAAGTGGTGGAGCGGTGAGAGAGGAAGATCAGTCTTGCAGCAGAATTTAGGGTGGATATATGGGTGACAGGAATGCCAGCTAGCAGGATGTTAAAACAGTCAAGATGGGAGATGATGAGAGAATGGATGAGTTTTGGTAGCATGTTGAGTAAGAAAAGAGTGTATTTTGGCAATGTTTTAAGGTGGAGTTGACAGGACCAGGAGAGTGTTTGGATGTGAGGAATAAAGCAGATAGCGGTGTCAAGTGTGACACCAAGGCAGTGGGTTTGGGTGACTGAGGAAAATATTGTGGTGGTGTTGACAGGGAGATCTGAGGGCAGGTAGTGATGTCTGCTTGTTGGTTTGTGGAAGGTTTGCTGAAGAAAAAGACAAGATGATACCTAGGATAGAACAGAATGACTTCCAACAATATGCAATAAATTGATCTCCTTTATGGGTCCTGCCAGTAAGAGGGACAGAACTCTTTACTAGTAATTTCAGAAACCAAGGAACCTTTCATCATTACCATTTATTTATAGACCTTTAAAAGGGCTTTGAAATTTTGTGGCTTTGCGCTAATTTTGTATAGCTTGGAGTTTGGCCAGATCCATGGTAAACCCTTCTGCAGCAGTTTTGTATCCCAAGAATGACACCTGGGTTACCTACCTCAAACTCACTTTTGCAAATAGTTGGTTTTCTCTCGCTTTCTGGAGGACTGAATGGACATGCTCCCGAGGTGTGGGAGAGATGACTTAATAAGTATATCATCTAAATAGATGACACAACTTTCCCAAGAACTACGTCTCCTGGTTGTCTCAAGGGGTAAGGCGGAAGGTACCAATTTGCAATGGATCAGAAACGTCTTTGTTAGGCTGTGCTAGAAGGGTAAAGAGCCCACTGGAGTAGAATCCTGTTCTTGGTGCTGTTCCTTTATAGCAGTTATCAATTTTGATAAATGTATCCGAGCTTCCAATGTTTCTAACACCGAGTATCGAACTTGCGCATGTTTAATTTGAATGAAGCCCCCCACCACTTACATTCAGAGCACTACCTCTGAAACTACATTATTCCTCCGCTGAACTACGCCCTTGTTTGAGGGATCAAACGTGACTCTGCTGAGGACACCCTTTAAGGGCCAACATAAAGGTGGCCTGAGGTTAAAAATAAAATGGCTCACTACAGAAGGAACTGGAGTACTTGTGTTCTGTCCAAAGGCCCAAGTCTGTGGATCATCTTGCAGTAGTGATGTCATAATTCCAACTTGTGTTCCTCTGAACCAGACTAGGTTGGCATGAGTTTGAAATATAGCTTGCTGTTTTTCTGGAAGTTCCGGAATAGTTTGCAGTCACTGAGCTGAAGAGATAAATCCTGGACGATCTTTGAGAAGGCTTACAGCTAATTTGCCAAGATTTGAGCAGACAAAGGTGGACATCCTCCATGGGTATCTGGTCCAAAAGGTATGGCTGGTGATAATGTTATAACAGTATGTGATTAGATAATAGAACCTCTTCATGAGGTATTCGCCTATAGCAATCCCTTGCCAAGAAACTTGATGTGGTCCAGAGTACTTGGTAGCCTCCAGGTCTTAGCTTGTGGTAGAGGCTTAATAAATCACAATAATGTTGAATGGGGTGGACAGGATATGGAGGGAGGCTGTGATAAATGTTCACAGGCTGAAGTCAGAATGTGAAGGAACAGAAAGGACAAGTCCAGGAAGAGCAGAGATCAGTCGCAGTACTGGTAATTATGTTAAAGTTAGTTCAATTGCAATACCGGAAATCAAGCTAAGGTCAGAGCTGGTGGAGTTCAATTGCAAATCTGATAATCGGGCCAAGATCACGGCAGGTCGAGATAAATACCAAATCCGGAAAACAAGCAGTAGTCAAGCAAAGGAGAAAGCAGCTAAGTGTGAGAGAGAGGAAGATAAGTCTAGCTGCAGCATCAAGTATAGATCAAAGAGTAGTGAGATGGGACCTCGGGAGGTCAGTAAGGAGAAGGTTGCAGTAGCCAAGACGAGAAATGATCAGTGAGTGGATAAGCGTTTTGGTGGCATCCTGGGAGAGGTAGGGTCTGATACGGTTGATGCTTCAGACCTGGAAGCGATTGGGCAAGAGATTGACTGTGAGGGGCAAAGGAAAGGAAGGAGTCAAGAATGACACCCAGGCAGCGGAGTTGGGGAACTGAGGAGATAGTGGTGTTGTCAACAGTGATAGGTCAGGTGGGGGGAGACAATGAGTTCAGATTTGGCCATGTTAAGTTTGAGAAAGCATAAGGACATCCAGGAGGAGATGGCGGAGAGGCAACTGGACACCCCAGAGAGGAGGGAAGGGAAAGATCAGGAGATTAGAGGTAGAGTTATAGAGGTAGAGAATGGGGTCTTGAAGCTCCTGTCAAATGAATGCAGGAAGTTTGTGGTATAAAATCACCTCTATATGGTTCACGGGTCATACATCCAATTTCCCAAGGTGGACAGAATGTTCAGGAACATAGACTTCAAAACGTTTCAGTAGATACAAGTAAAGAGGATTATCTGGCAACATTTTCCTTGAAGAATGAGTTTCTCAATGTTTTTATTTATCCAAATTGTATTTATAACACAAATTTCCTACACTACAATTTGGAATTTCATTAGTGCCACCAGTCTTCACAAAAGTGAAGAGGAAAAACATTGTGTATCGATACTGGTGGTATTACCTGAAATCTATCTGAGCTTTGTCCTAATACTATTTCTACTGACCTTAACTGATGTCGGTTGTGCTCAGAAAATCAGCTATTGTGATTGTAGACTTCTTGGAACACTGTCAGGATCTAGCTGTTTTTATCAAGGGGAACAACAACACATTGACTAACAAATTCGGCATGCAACTAATATACAGGTGAGTGATCTTCAACAATCAGGTTTTCATTCAGATTTGATGCTGGCCCAATAGAAGTCCAAGGTGCATATGTCCTGCTCCCTGTCTACGGAGCATTACCCTTTTACTCTGCATGCATTGCCCATCTGGCCCAACTATTTGATGCTCCCAAGCAGCCAGTATTGTGAACATCTGGACTGGCTGAAACTGATATTTCGGAAGCTGACAAGATCCTACTAAGCTCCCCAGAATCTTAACAATGCTACTGTATTCCAGTAAGGATTCAATCTCAAGACTCTATACAGAATTGAGATATTTCTTCCAGAAATAGTACCAGCCATCCCTCTAGCAGTGAGATTTATGAGAAGCGGATTCAGAAAATCAAGTCCATCGTTTTAGACCATGGGGCATATTTACTAAACGGCGGGTTTGAAAAAAATGGAGATGTTGTCTATAGCAACCAATCAGATTCTAGCTATCACTTATTTAGTACATTCTACAAAATGACAGCTAGAATCTGATTGGTTGCTATAGACAACATCTCCACTTTTTCAAACCCGCAGTTTAGTAAATCTACCCCCACCCCCCCCCCCCACCCCCCCCAAGTGTTGTCCTGAGCTCAGGGTCTCACAACACCAAGACTTATATTCATATTTAAAGTTAGCTGTCTAGACCTTGCTACCCCTTGTGCGTGGAAAGGCGGATTGAGAGCCTTCATCTGCAAGTAGAGTACATAAAAGGTGCCCATTAGAGTTATGTCCTATTTTGATAGTATCTTTACATACACCAAGAGGTATATCTTTTTTTGCTTCCATAAGGCTTGTATAACTTTGCATGTTGATGGTGAGAACTTGCGCTTCTTTTCATTTAAAAACAGGGGAACAGCCCCCTTTAAAAATCTATAACCAGCCCGCGTGCCACCCAGTCATGCGTAGCTAGTGTAGGAAAATGGTTGATGAGTGGCTCTTAACCCTCCTGGTCAATTGAGATTAAGGCATTCCCCCCTATTTTATTGGAAACCAGCCCACACTATATACTGTTGATGTCGGTTATCGACATTGAAGGGGGGAGTTCTACAAATGGAAAAGCGCAAGGGTGTTCTCTGTAGAGTGCTGCGGAATTAGTGGCACTATATAAATAAATGATGATGATTATAGTATTTTTTTTTATAAAGAGCTGTTTAAGTACCTTTTAAGAAAACATCTGATTTATTTTTTAGTTACAAATTAGCTTGTTTTCAAAATCTATGTGGAAGGCTTCCAGTCAAACATAGACTCAGGCTTTCAGCATCTCATGTGAAGACAAAGGGGGGTGCAGACAGAACTCAGACGGGTATTTCAAATCATCATACTACATCATGTGCCATACGACTGTGGTTGCCATGATAGCCACATTACACTGTGGAAACTGCAGAATTCTAAAGTATTGATAGCAGCCTGAAAAAAACAAGCAAAGGAAAAGGGTTATTACCAAGCTTATACCCTGCCACAGTGATTTAATTTTCATAGGATTGCTGTTTTAAAGTTGCACTAAAAATGAAAAATGTTTTAACATGTTGTAGCAAAGGTAAACTTAAGGTTTAGGGGAATTTTATGGCTTGAAGGCACACTAGATTGCATGGGTGTCCTTGTTTTTAATCATAAAACTATAGTCCTAGGCAAAGATCGCACAAAGCACACTACCACTTAATGTATTAATTTATAAGTTCAACATTACACATCACTTTATTCAATAAAAAAGTTGCCCTTTATCTACCTGTTTCTATATTTGTAACGCCCCCTTCAGTGTGGTTATTCACACCTCCTGGTGACTGACTGTGTAGGCCCAGCACTACGACCCAGAGAAGACACACCAGGAACAGTGACAGCCAGGGACCTGTGACGGAGGGGAGAAGGTCCCGGGACCCCCAGGAAATGTGGGACTGTATCTGTGGCTCGCTGCCACTAGGGGGCAAAGTACATCATAACTGGGAGAATATGAATGACATGGCACAGATTTGAGGGAGAAATGACCTCAGAACGTGGCTGCATATAAAAAGGGGAAGGGGTCCCCAGGTTCAGAGAGACACAAGGAGGAAATGAGTTCAAATAATAATAAAGAAGAGCCCCTGACAAAAAAAGGGGGACCTCAATAAAGTTAGGGGGTCATTGCCAAAGTATCATCATCATCACCATTTATTTATATAGCGCCACTGATTCCGCAGCGCTGTACAGAGAACTCACATCAGTCCCTGCCGCATTGGAGCTTACAGTCTAAATTCCCTAATATATACACACACAGATAGACACTAGGGTCAATTTTTGATAGCAGCCAAATAACCTACTGGTATTTTATTGGAGTACGGGAGGAAACCGGAGCACCCGGAGGAAACAATTAATAGTGGCTGAATTGAGGATCTGTCATATAGAGTCCCTATGTACAGAGAAGGGAGAGCATGAAGAGACCCTATGGAGAGGGTTGCTGCAGTATTTAATGTGACCCAGAGGGGCAGAGAGGACACCAGAGAGGGTGTTATAGTCCAAGGTGTTAGTGAAGAAGCTACAAGTGGACACTAGTGAGAGCGTCAGACCTCCCAGGTAAGGCTGAGAGTGCACTGCACAGAGAGGGGGTCAGAGTCTGCGTAGAGTCCAGTCATGTGATGTCATCTCCCCAGAGGAGGGTTCAGTAACCACGATCACTAGAGGAAAAGTGAGCTGGCCTGTATGAGAAGCAAGAGACCACAGTGTGTGTGTCAGAAGCTGTCCCTGGATGTGGGAAATGTTTAACGGTTGGCAATGGAGTAATGGAGTAAAACCATGCAACCTACATGTAACCTACATGCAACCTACATGTAACCTACATGCAACCTACATGCAACCTACCTGTAAACTACAAGTCAAATGTAACCACTAGTTTAAAATATGTGACTGTCCTATTATCATCTAATCACATGTTTAAGAGTTTGTGAATTAGGAGTTATAGGAGAAGTATTTCTGATGCAACGATATTCTTGCTAATCAATTAAGATCCTTGTTGGAGTAGAAAGGAGATGTACATATTTATTTTACTATTGTTTCCAACTTAAGTATCATGCAGGAGTGAAGAGAAGTGTAAATAGTTTATTTCTATAGAGATGGTCTGGTGCCCAAATCATTGAGGCATCTGTTTGCACTGCACTCTACATTACCTCACCGGCGTCCCAACACCTTAAAGAGATGTTGCCGAAAACCTGCATGTGCAGGGACCCTCTGGTCATTTACATCCATGCCCAGGACCCTCTAATTAACAGTGGCACAGACTATTTCCCCTCCTTACTCCTTTCACTCCCCGCAGTTTAACTGTTTAAACTGTTTGTCCCGACATTGCTGCTTTAAATTAAAATTCATTCAGGTCAGCCGGAGAGCTGGCCATTCGGAAGGAGGTCCGGTCAGCCTTCCGCTGCCATCGGATATCTGCGGAGTCGGTTTTCAGGTAAGTCTGTGTATATTGCAGTCGTTTTTTCCTGAAATGGTTTTTTTTTTGGTAGGTCTTCTCTGTGTCGGATTTCTCGTCATCGTTGAAGTGTACAGAACCCGTTAGGGTCACATGCACAATTAGTGGAATTAGTATAGTTGACTGTGGCTCGCTGCAGTGATGGCAAGGTCTGCTGTAATCTCAAGTGTGCAGGTCCTTTAGTCAGTCAGCCATCTTCTGGCAGGGCATGCTGGGATTTGTAGTTCTACAACAGGTGGAATGCCTAAGCTTGCACTGATGTAGGAGCCATGTGTCACCTCCAGCAGTGCTCACGGCTCAGGAATGCCGTCAGGATGGCACTCAGGAGTTGTGTAACCAGAAGGTGTGTCGGTTTCTGGGTTCAGTGATTCGAGTTTGACTGTTGCAATTATGTGCAGACGTCATACGTGGACGATGATGATGATATAACAATGACTTTACATGGGAGCGGCCTGGGATACATGTATGAGCTGGTGCTGGGACCTTGTGTCAGTCTGACAGCGGAGATTTCTGCAGAAATGTTTGTGACTTCTGAAATACCATTAAATCCAGCTGGCGCGAGCTTGTGATATAACATTGTGGGTGTGAGTTGTGTAATGCACTGTAACTAATACTTGTACACAGATACATATGTGCTGCAGTACTGTGGGCGAACTGTACACTGCACATACACAGGAGTCCTCCAGAAAAGGACAGGAAAGGGTTAATAAAGCAACTTTATAAGAAGCTCTTTGGAATAGGTTACATCAGGTCAAGCAGAGCTGATATCCAGTAAAGCACCAGGCAGGTTCTTACAGTGACATACAGCTGATACTCAGTAATGCAGTGGATGGGGTATTACAGTGACATACAGCTGATTGTCAGTAATGCAGTGGATTGGGTATTACAGTGACATACAGCTGATACTCAGTAATGCAGTGGATTGGGTTATTACAGTGACATACAGCTGATACTCAGTAATGCAGTGGTTGGGGTATTACAGTGACATACAGCTGATTCTCAGTAATGCAGTGGTTGGGGTATTACAGTGACATACAGCTGATACTCAGTAATGCAGTGGATTGGGTATTACAGTGACATACAGCTGATACTCAGTAATGCAGTGGATGGGTTATTGCAGTGACATACAGCTGATACTCAGTAATGCAGTGGTTGGGGTATTACAGTGACATACAGCTGATACTCAGTAATGCAGTGGATTGGGTATTACAGTGACATACAGCTGATACTCAGTAATGCAGTGGATGGGTTATTGCAGTGACATACAGCTGATACTCAGTAATGCAGTGGATGGGGTATTACAGTGACATGCAGCCGATACTCGGTGATGCACTGGATGGGTTATTGCAGTGACATACAGCTGATACTCAGTAATGCAGTGGTTGGGGTATTACAGTGACATACAGCTGATACTCAGTAATGCAGTGGTTGGGGTATTACAGTGACATACAGCTGATACTCAGTAATGCACTGGATGGGTTATTACAGTGACATACAGATGATACTCAGTAATGCAGTGGATGGGGTATTACAGTGACATACAGCTGATACTCAGTAATGCAGTGGATGGGTTATTGCAGGGACATACAGCTGATACTCAGTAATGCAGTGGATGGGGTATTACAGTGACATACAGCTGATACTCAGTAATGCAGTGGATGGGTTATTGCAGGGACATACAGCTGATACTCAGTAATGCAGTGGATGGGGTATTACAGTGACATACAGCTGATACCCAGTAATGCAGTGGATGGGGTATTACAGTGACATACAGCTGATACTCAGTAATGCAGTGGATGGGTATTACAGTGACATACAGCTGATACTCAGTAATGCAGTGGATGGGGTATTACAGTGACATACAGCTGATACTCAGTAATGCAGTGGATGGGGTATTACAGTGACATACAGCTGATACCCAGTAATGCAGTGGATGGGGTATTACAGTGACATACAGCTGATACTCAGTAATGCAGTGGATGGGGTATTACAGTGACATACAGCTGATACTCAGTAATGCAGTGGATGGGGTATTACAGTGACATACAGCTGATACTCAGTAATGCAGTGGATGGGGTATTACAGTGACATACAGCTGATACTCAGTAATGCAGTGGTTGGGGTATTGCAGTGTCATACAGCTGATTGTCAGTAATGCAGTGGATGGGTTATTGCAGTGACATACAGCTGATACTCAGTAATGCAGTGGATGGGTTATTGCAGTGACATACAGCTGATACTCAGTAATGCAGTGGATGGGTTATTGCAGTGACATACAGCTGATACTCAGTAATGCACTGGATGGGTTATTACAGTGACATACAGATGATACTCAGTAATGTAGTGGATAGGTTATTGCAGGGACATACAGCTGATACTCAGTAATGCACTGGATGAGTTATTGCAGTGACATACAGCTGATACTCAGTAATGCAGTGGTTTGGGTATTGCAGTGACATACAGCTGATACTCAGTAATGTAGTGGATAGGTTATTGCAGGGACATACAGCTGATACTCAGTAATGCACTGGATGAGTTATTGCAGTGACATACAGCTGATACTCAGTAATGTAGTGGATAGGTTATTGCAGGGACATACAGCTGATACTCAGTAATGCACTGGATGGGTTATTACAGTGACATACAGCTGATACTCAGTAATGTAGTGGATAGGTTATTGCAGGGACATACAGCTGATACTCAGTAATGCACTGGATGAGTTATTGCAGTGACATACAGCTGATACTCAGTAATGCAGTGGATGGGTATTACAGTGTCATACAGCTGATACTCAGTAATGCAGTGGTTGGGGTATTGCAGTGTCATACAGCTGATACTCAGTAATGCACTGGATGGGTTATTACAGTGACATACAGCTGATACTCAGTAATGCACTGGATGGGTTATTACAGTGACATACAGCTGATACCCAGTAATGCAGTGGATGTGTTATTACAGTGACATACAGCTGATACTCAGTAATGCAGTGGTTGGGGTATTGCAGTGTCATACAGCTGATACTCAGTAATGCACTGGATGGGTTATTACAGTGACATACAGCTGATACCCAGTAATGCAGTGGATGTGTTATTACAGTGACATACAGCTGATACTCAGTAATGCAGTGGTTGGTGTATTACAGTGACATACAGCTGATACTCAGTAATGCAGTGGATGGGGTATTACAGTGACATGCAGCTGATACTCAGTAATGCAGTGGATGGGTTATTGCAGTGTCATACAGCTGTTACTCAGTAATGCAGTGGATGGGGTATTACAGTGACATACAGATGATACTCAGTAATGCACTGGATGGGTTATTACAGTGACATACAGCTGATACTCAGTAATGCAGTGGATGGGTTATTGCAGTGACATACAGCCGATACTCAGTGCTTACAGTAATATAAAACACATGATAGTGTGGAGCAGGTGGAATGGTCTGTGCTGGACATTCTGGATGAATACTGTTGTCCTAGAAAGGCATCTGACGGTTGCTGTTTGCCAGCATTGTGTGTGCACCGATAATGAGGATTATGTGTCACTTTGCTTTGTCATTCAGCCAAAGAACACAGAGAACATTGTCAAAGAGAAATATACACAACCACTGCACACACTGAGGCCAGTGTTACTGCCTGCCGGGGAGCACAGGGGTTAAATGGGATCTATTCTGAGATATCCAGACTACAGGGCTGTGTGTGGGATGTATTATGAATTAATTGAACCTAAATCAGTTATTAGCAATCATGTACGGGCTGTGCATAGTGCAAGCTATTGTTCTCTGTCATTCTCTGTTATCAGCCATTTCAGACAAGGAAACTGACAACAGTCTAATGTAAATGTAAATACTGACAGTATGTCTGCTCTGCATAGGGAAAATATCCCCCCCCCCCCCCATCACAGCTCAAATATCAATTCAGCTAAACTGCTGAAACTGTGATGTATATATAGCAATATTATTCATATATTTTCTACTAATGTCTCCCTGTATGTGATGTGTGCTGAGTCTTGCTGAGGATAGCAGGGATGATTTGCATCCTGCCCATGACACAGAATACATTTCTCATGTGCAACGTGCTGATGACATACGTATCGTCCACAGACCTGATTTAGACACTATTTTGGCTGAATTAAACTTGGTTTACTATTCTTGCATATTTAAGTCTGTGGGGTTTACTTTGATGCACCCTCTCATCGGGGGTCCTGGATGTTCTTTCACTTATAACCTGTAGGTGGAGCTGTTGTCATTGTTGTCAATGATGAGGTTTGGTCTGTTGAGGTGTTGCCTATAGCAACCAATCAGATTCTAGTTATTGTTTATCTAGTACATTCTAGAACATGATAGATATAATCCGATTGGTTGCTATGGGCAACACTTCCACTTTTCCTTTTTTTTGAAGGCTTGATAAATCTACCCCTAAGTGCTTTCCACAGATAACATACCACGGAGGAGCATTATAAGTATACGTTATAAAGGACATTAGCCATGTGCTCCTGCGATGTTCCAAACATGACGTGAGCAATCCTCTGCGGGATAATTAGACGAGTAATGGTAGATACCGCAGGGCAGCCCAAACAGACAGCGGTTTCAAAGGTGGCATTTGCTGCACATTGTGCCATTTCGGCCCCTGGCCATCCCGTTGCTCCTGGAGGGGAGGTTTTAGAAGATGGTAAGTATGAGCCAGTCATTAGCCGCAAGACTGGCAGCTGTTGGCGACCCTGATTGTTCTTCACCATTTATCACAGCCCAATCTCCTTCCTCTTCTGGTGCTGGAGAAGGCTTGTGCTGAATGGGCACACAACTAGTTTAAATGACCCTTACCCTAAATACATAGATGGGCGTTACAGCCAGGAAAGCAGAAGTGGTACTGTGCGGTTGTCTATACATCTAGTGTAAAACCCTTACTGACATCCAGCTAACAAAACAAGAAAAGCGACATTATGCATCTGTACAGAATAACACAGATACAGAGACTGACATCCAGCTTACCAGAGGGGAATTTCTGCCATGGATGTTACTAGGACTCTGTAATTACCTATATAGCCTGACTTTGATTTGCATTTTTCTAAGGAGAGGTCCACCTGTCACCCAAATTGGACTATCCTCCCTCCCCGGCGTCGCTTTGTTTCCCCACCAGCGTACAGAACAAGAGAAGTAGCACTGAGCAGTTAATCTAAATATAGGTTATTTTTGTCTTCTTATTTGCTCTTCCAAGGACAAAAGTTCTGTTCTTATTAGGGGCAACACTTCCACTTTTCCTTTTTTTCAGAAGGTTTGATAAATCTACCCCTAAGTGCTTTCCACGGATAACATACTACGGGGAGCATTAGAAGCAGACACGTTATAAAGGAGATTAGACATTTGCTTGTGCGATGTTCCAAACGTGAAGCGTGACGTGAGCAAACCTGTGTGAATTTTGCACAGTCATCGGGCTAATTAGACGAGTAATGGTAGAAACCGCGGATCAGCCCAAACGGCAGAAAAATCTGCCAGGTTTTGTATCTACCACTATCGTGTACCACTTCCAGACAGCCAACCCCATATGCAGGCGAAGCGCACAACAGGTCCATCATAATTCTCAGCTCCAGGCTCACTAGACCCGTATTCCGGCACTGGTCTGGTACATAGTTTCCAGGATGTCGGAGGTCTGCAGGCCCGGGAACAATGCTGTAGCTGACACCATACTACAGACACTACAGTCTGACCTGCCTGTGCGATAAGAATGGGGAACAATGTCTGCCAGAGAGGCGGCTGCAGTGCGAGGGGAGGAAGGGGTTGAGTGTTACACAGTTAATGATAAACCAGAAATAACACATCGCTTGTGAGTGAAATGATCTGGGCAAACAGAAGGTAAATCTTCTAGATAAGGAGAAAATAAACAGTATGTGCTTCTCCGCTTCTCCGCTTCCCGGCTCCAGTATCATTTACTAACCCAGTGGATCCCAAACTTTTTCAGTTCAAGGCACCCTTAGGGTTTCCATCATTTTTTCAAAGCACCCCTAAGCCATAATAATTACCAAGTAGTCCCCTGACTTGCTTTCCACTGGCCCTGTCCGAGGCACCCCTGTGAGATCGCCGAGACCCCCCCAGGGAGCCTAGGCGCACAGTTTGGGAACCACTGTACTAACCACAAAACCCCCCCCCCAGACCTGCTGTTCTTACTCACTTTGTGTCTCCGCCTAGTGCGTTCTTAGGTGTACGCCCACTTCGCATTACTTGAAAAATGCACATGATGGAACGTGTGAAACATCACTTCAAAGTCCAACCTGCGATCACCTTAGGGCCAAATCCTTTGTTCAGTTGCATATTTCTACTAATATACTGCCGCTATTACGCCATACTTGTCTACTCTCCCGGAATTTTGTAGGCATCCTTCCAGAGCGATATTAAGCCCCGCCTCCTGCGAGGCAATGCTTTTAATTTGCCTATATCCTAACAGGGGCCACGGTGGCACAATAGTGTTGCCACGCCCCTAATACACCTGTCACATGACCAGGTGACGCAGGGGAGGTTTTAAAAGTCGGCAAGTATGATTTACCCTCATTTATGGCTTCAATTAATCATTGCCATGAGGGGGCACCGGGACGGTGTTTATAACATGTCTCAGTTTTGTGTGTTGTGTGTGTGTGACATGATCTTATTCAATTAAAGTGCAAAAGGTGACGCCACTAAAAATGGAGGATGAGACGCGGTCACCGTCGCGTCAGAGATGCTATAGATTTCAAGTCTTTTTTTCTGAGGGTTGAGCCCCCTTCCGCAAAGCAAGAAACGACCCCGTCAATGCCACCTCTCCATTTATGTAATCCGCAAAACAAAATACTCTTTTCAGCTACTGCTGCAAAAGTATTCATACCCAGGGGCCCAAGGAATGCCTTTGATACACCCAGATCCCACCCACCATATCAGACAAATCTTTGCAACCACACAGACGCTGCCATTTTGGCGCAATTGCGTGAAAAAATAAACGTGACGTCGCAAGAGCAATTGCTCTGAGGAATTGCAGTTTGTTACTAACCCTTCACGAGTTCCTTCCATAGTTATCATTACCGATGTGCGTAGTTTGATAAATGTTAGATGCTGGGAGTGGAGTCCAAATTAGTTTTTACGAAACGCTGGCGGTTCTCATGTTTCTAGTTAGTCAACTTTCAAAGCCCACCTGAGAAAACGCTGGGCGATACCACGTCAGTAAATATATCTCCACTTGGACAAAGTGCTATTTAATTCAGCAGTTTGGACCATGCAGCACAAAGAACAGCCTAAAACACACACACACACACCTGACAACCCTCACAGCCTGTAAAACAACAGCACAAAGTCATTGTTCCTGGGGACAATAAGTAGAATGTGTTTCTGTGTGTAGATAACAGAATAGGATACAGCAGAAGATTTATGTGTTAATTGGAAGAACTGCAGGAGGCGGGGACTGAATATAATTAGGGGGGTGGATATTTGTCAGGAACAGGTTAGGTCGGCCTCTCAGGTGAAACTCCTTACATACACCTGCTAACATTCCTGAAACTTTATTCCCCTGCGTCTATCAGGTAAACTCATTCTAGTTAGTTATATCACCTTCCTGGATGATTACAAACAGCATATTTCGGGGCTATTTACCTGCCTGAAGGATTATAGTTACACCTTACTGGACTATCCCCTTACCTGGATCCTTGTAACACCCTTCTCTGAGCTAGTGACCTACCTGTACTCAGACAGGTCTCTCTCCTCACCTGGACCCTCACAGATTCCTTTCTGAGCTGCCTGGACCTTCACAGAAAGAGGGGGGGACTTTATTTTAGGAATGGAAAAACACCTCTTCTACCTTGTGTTGTTGCTGGCAGGTAAGTGACACAACTCTTTGCAGTGCTACTAGGCTGGGTAACCTGTATGTAACGTGTAGCGTCAGGCTGGAGCCTCTCTTGGAAAATCTGGTTTGTTTTTTTTTCAAATGTTGTGTTTGGGGTTTGCAGGTCTCTGGGTGTTTTGTGGAGTCTGAACGGCTGAGTGCACTAATTGGAAGTGTTTAGGACTTTGGTATTCCAGGTTAATTATGCATTGCCTTCTTTCTGCTGTATGTAGGGATACTTTAATTTATATGGCTCAGTGCGGTGTTATAAAATATACCTCCCAACTGCTCTGATCTAGGTGGTACTCTCCTGCGGATCAGTTGTGTGATACGCACTTCTGATGGGTGACCTTTCAATGCTGAGCGTACCTTGGCATTGAAAGGGTGTTATTTGGGGAAGGCTGTTTGGGGCGACCCAGAACTTTTGAAAGCCGTAGGACCACCACCCCACTGGGGAAGTAGCAATCACCAATGGGACAGACCACATCTCCTCCTAGTGCGCACGCCACTGTGAAGCCCTCACGCTGTCCTGATTTGGGGAAACCAAAAGCCTGAAGGTATGTTTAAAGGTACCTCCCAAAATCCCAATAAACCATACAAAATGGATGTAGATAAATGCAATAGGAAGTAAATATTATAATCTATTATAATCCACTTAAGTAACTCTATGACCAATGCGGTCAAGTTAAATCTATATTCATTATGGCCATGACCCAGCTCTCTGATCCTGTCCTGGTGACCTTCAGTCAAACACTACCCTGAACCTCCCACAATGTCCCTGTATAATTCGGATGTGCAGATTTGTGACACTTATTGGTCAGAGGCCATTACTGCTATGACTTTAATTCTCCTCCTTCTACGTGAAGACCGTTTCTAATAAGGAGTGGGAAGTTATTGACTTTGACCTATTGCTCAACGGCAGTGATTACAGATTAGCTCAGACGGTATGTAAGTAATTGTGGGGTTTATTGTGCGTGGATGGCTTGTTCTGTAATGTGAGTCTCTCTGTACATCCTGTACTCTCGGAAGAGAATTTGGACTCCTCTTCCTACATGGTCATAAATTGGCCAGTGGTGTCTTCTAGTATCGGTTACAATAAATGTTATTTACTTCCGGATTCCACAGATTGTCATCCAATCACAGGCCTCTTGCCCACTTTTGAATTCTGATTTTTGAATGTTCTTGTAAAGGAAATGTTGGGAGGTGCTGTAGACTGTGGTAACAGAAACCCCACACTTTGACTTAAATAAGCTTTCTTCAAAAAACCATTAAACCGCATCTATCTCATGTTTTGTTAATTTAAGATACCATATTCATAGACGTCAACACTTAAATACACATCGCCTGGTAGGAATGAAGGAGAGACGGTGGATGGGTGAGAAATTAAACCATACTATCTACTTTCCTGGAGGGTCCAAGAGACTCCCAAAATTTGGGTAGTTCTCTCAGACCCATGTGAGAACAAGTTTGTCCAAGTGAATTGGGTGGGACTGTGGCTTCAATGACACTATTTGCTGCAAATTGTGCCATTTTGGCCCCAGGCCACCCTGTTGCTCTTGAAGGGGAGGTTTTAGAAGATGGTAAGTGTGGACCAGTCATTGGCTGCAAGACTGGCAGCTGTTGGCGACCCTGACTGTACTTGACCATTTATCTCAACCCAATCTCCTTCCTCTTCTGGTTCTGGAGAAGGCTTGTGCTGAATGGCCACAAAATTAGTTTAAATGACCCTTACCCTAAATACATAGATGGGTGTTACAGCCAGGAAAGCAGAAGTGGTACTGTGCGGTTGTCTATACATCTAGTGTAAAACTGTTACTGACATCCAGCTAACAAAACAAGAAAAGCGACATTATGCATCTGTACAGAATAAGAAAGATACAGAGACTGACATCCAGCTTACCAGAGGGGAATTTCAGCCATGGATGTCAGTAGGACTTTGTAATTACCTATATAGCCAGTTGTCACCCAGTATGTCTTCCCCAGCAGCATACAGGACAAGAGAAGTAGCACTGAGCATTTAATCTAAATATAGGTTATTTTTGTTCTCCAAGGACAAAGGTTCTGTTCTTTCTTTATAAATGTGAAACCTGCCCTGTAAGTGCCCAGGGCAGTGACAAGAAATGCTCCGTGTGCAGAAGTTATTGTAAGAACATATCATAGTAAGTGTCTTGGTGAGAATAAACCTAATTTCCATTGTGTGCAGGTATTGGGTGAAGGACTAGGTGGGTTGTGTTCCTGACACATTTTCCCACAATCATTGTCAGACGTCCTCGCTGATGAGTAATCTTGTTGTCATGTTGCTGTGAGATGTGTAATCGGGGTTCAGTGTTGCACTGAACACCCCTAGATCTGAGTACAGACTAATGTCCCTTACACCAGGGGCGCTCTTACCCACTGCACCTGATTTTTATGGCGATTGGCACCATTAGGGGTGATCAGTCTGGAATACAGGCACTTGGTGTGAATACAGCTGTCTCTACCCACAAAGCTATGAACATGCAGATGGCAGTGTGAGGGCTGCTGGGGGTACATAGGTAGATCTATAAACGTCACCTATCATGGTTCTAATAACAATATCTGAGGGGAAGAATTTATTGACCTAGACACTTTCAGCCTCCGACCTCACATCTGTATGATCAGACGGGGGCAGGGTGGCTACAAGACCCTTTTAAATAATAAGCAGTAAAATAAAAGCAATGGTCTGTGGCACAATGTTCTGGTTTTTCCTATTTATACCCTATACTGAGACGATGTAATCCAGACGTCCCTGGGGCCATATAGCAGCAATGCGGGTTGAGTTGACATTAGTGTAGAATAGAGAACACATTTTTACTGAAGCGTTGACTGGCTGGGGGGGGTGAAGGGTGCACCCTGTGCGACTGGTTGGTGGGGGGGTGGAGGGTGCACCCTGTGTGACTGGTTGGTGGAGGGTGCACCCTGTGTGACTGGTTGGTGGGGGGGTGGAGGGTGCACCCTGTGTGAGTGGTTGGTGGGGGGGTGGAGGGTGCACCCTGTGTGACTGGTTGGGGGGGGGGGGTGGAGGGTGCACCCTGTGTGACTGGTTGGTGGGGGGGGGGGGGGGTGGAGGGAACACCCTGTGTGACTGCACAAATTAATTATCTCCCAGGATCTAGGTGCTTTTTGAAGTCGCACATTGCTGACCTCCTTATATATAATTCAGGTGTCTGGAATATCTGGTTAGCAATTTGCAAGAACACACATCAAATATTGTCCTAGTGGATTATAGTGGGTGTCTGAGAGATGTGCTGTATACTGTACTGC
>NC_134408.1:8318377-8360877 GCF_038048845.1 Mixophyes fleayi
AGCCTCATATGTCACCACATAGTCATTATACCTCTATATAGCCTCATATGTTACCACATAGTCATTATACCTCCATATAGCCTCATATGTTACCACATAGTCATTATACCTCCATATAGCCTCATATGTCACCACATAGTCAGTATACCTCTATATAACCTCATATATCACCACATAGCCAGTATACCTCTATATAACCTCATAGGTCACCACATAGCCAGTATACCTCCATATAACCTCATATGTTACCACATAGCCAGTATACCTCCATATAACCTCATATGTCACCACATAGTCATTATACCTCCATATAGCCTCATATGTCACCACATAGCCAGTATACCTCCATATAACCTCATATGTCACCACATAGCCAGTATACCTCTATATAACCTCATATATCACCACATAGTCAGTATACCTCTATATAGCCTCATATGTTACCACATAGCCAGTATACCTCTATATAACCTCATATATCACCACATAGTCAGTATACCTCTATATAGCCTCATATGTCACCACATAGTCATTATACCTCCATATAGCCTCATATGTTACCACATAGCCAGTATACCTCCATATAGCCTCATATGTCACCACATAGCCAGTATACCTCCATATAGCCTCATATGTTACCACATAGCCAGTATACCTCTATATAACCTCATATATCACCACATAGTCAGTATACCTCTATATAACCTCATATGTTACCACATAGTCATTATACCTCCACATAACCTCATATGTCACCACATAGTCAGTATACCTCCATATAGCCTCATATGTTACCACATAGCCAGTATACCTCCATATAGCCTCATATGTCACCACATAGCCAGTATACCTCCATATAACCTCATATGTCACCACATAGTCATTATACCTCCATATAGCCTCATATGTCACCACATAGCCAGTATACCTCCATATAGCCTCATATGTCACCACATAGTCAGTATACCTCCATATAGCCTCATATGTCACCACATAGTCATTATACCTCCATATAACCTCATATGTCACCACATAGTCATTATACCTCCATATAGCTTCATATGTCACCACATAGCCAGTATACCTCCATATAACCTCATATATCACCACATAGCCAGTATACCTCCATATAACCTCATATGTCACCACATAGCCAGTATACCTCCATATAACCTCATATGTTACCACATAGTCAGTATACTTCCATATAGCCTCATATGTCACCACATAGTCAGTATACCTCCATATAGCCTCATATGTCACCACATAGTCAGTATACCTCCATATAGCCTCATATGTCACCACATAGTCAGTATACCTCCATATTGCCTCATATGTCACCACATAGTCAGTATACCTCCATATAGCCTCATATGTTACCACATAGTCATTATACCTCCATATAGCCTCATATGTCACCACATAGTCATTATACCTCCATATAGCCTCATAGGTCACCACATAGTCAGTATACCTCCATATAGCCTCATATGTCACCACATAGTCAGTATACCTCCATATAGCCTCATATGTCACCACATAGTCAGTATACCTCCATATAGCCTCATATGTTACCACATAGTCAGTATACCTCCATATAGCCTCATATGTCACCACATAGTAAGTATACCTCCATATAACCTCATAGGTCACCACATAGTCAGTATACCTCCATATAACCTCATATGTCACCACATAGTCAGTATACCTCCATATAGCCTCATATGTCACCACATAGTCAGTATACCTCCATATAGCCTCATATGTTACCACATAGTCAGTATACCTCCATATAGCCTCATATGTCACCACATAGTAAGTATACCTCCATATAACCTCATAGGTCACCACATAGTCAGTATACCTCCATATAACCTCATATGTCACCACATAGTCAGTATACCTCCATATAGCCTCATATATCACCACATAGTCAGTATACCTCCATATAGCCTCATATGTTACCACATAGCCAGTATACCTCCATATAACCTCATATGTCACCACATAGTCATTATACCTCCATATAGCCTCATATGTCACCACATAGCCAGTATACCTCCATATAGCCTCATATGTCACCACATAGTCAGTATACCTCCATATAGCCTCATATGTCACCACATAGTCATTATACCTCCATATAACCTCATATGTCACCACATAGTCATTATACCTCCATATAGCTTCATATGTCACCACATAGCCAGTATACCTCCATATAACCTCATATATCACCACATAGCCAGTATACCTCCATATAACCTCATATGTTACCACATAGTCAGTATACTTCCATATAGCCTCATATGTCACCACATAGTCAGTATACCTCCATATAGCCTCATATGTCACCACATAGTCAGTATACCTCCATATTGCCTCATATGTCACCACATAGTCAGTATACCTCCATATAGCCTCATATGTTACCACATAGTCATTATACCTCCATATAGCCTCATATGTCACCACATAGTCATTATACCTCCATATAGCCTCATAGGTCACCACATAGTCAGTATACCTCCATATAGCCTCATATGTCACCACATAGTCAGTATACCTCCATATAGCCTCATATGTCACCACATAGTCAGTATACCTCCATATAGCCTCATATGTTACCACATAGTCAGTATACCTCCATATAGCCTCATATGTCACCACATAGTAAGTATACCTCCATATAACCTCATAGGTCACCACATAGTCAGTATACCTCCATATAACCTCATATGTCACCACATAGTCAGTATACCTCCATATAGCCTCATATGTCACCACATAGTCAGTATACCTCCATATAGCCTCATATGTTACCACATAGTCAGTATACCTCCATATAGCCTCATATGTCACCACATAGTAAGTATACCTCCATATAACCTCATAGGTCACCACATAGTCAGTATACCTCCATATAACCTCATATGTCACCACATAGTCAGTATACCTCCATATAGCCTCATATATCACCACATAGTCAGTATACCTCCATATAGCCTCATATGTTACCACATAGTCAGTATACCTCCATATAGCCTCATATGTCACCACATAGTCAGTATACCTCCATATAACCTCATAGGTCACCACATAGTCAGTATACCTCCATATAGCCTCATATGTCACCACATAGTCAGTATACCTCCATATAGCCTCATATGTTACCACATAGCCAGTATACCTCCATATAACCTCATATGTCACCACATAGTCAGTATACCTCCATATAACCTCATATGTCACCACATAGTCAGTATACCTCCATATAGCCTCATATGTTACCACATAGCCAGTATACCTCCATATAGCCTCATATGTCACCACATAGCCAGTATACCTCAATATAACCTCATATGTCACCACATAGCCAGTATACCTCCATATAACCTCATATGTCACCACATAGCCAGTATACCTCTATATAACCTCATATGTCACCACATAGCCAGTATACCTCCATATAACCTCATATGTCACCACATAGCCAGTATACCTCCATATAACCTCATATGTCACCACATAGCCAGTATACCTCCATATAACCTCATATGTCACCACATAGTCATTATACCTCCATATAGCCTCATATGTCACCACATAGTCATTATACCTCCATATAGCCTCATATGTCACCACATAGTCATTATACATCCATATAGCCTCATATGTCACCACATAGTCAGTATACCTCCATATAACCTCATATATCACCACATAGCCAGTATACCTCCATATAGCCTCATATGTCATCACATAGCCAGTATACCTCCATATAACATCATATGTCACCACATAGTCAGTATACCTCCATAAAGCCTTATATGTCACCACATAGCCAGTAAACCTCCATATAACCTCATTTGTCACCACATATCCAGTATACCTCTATATAACCTCATATGTCACCACATAGCCAGTATACCTCCATATTACATCACACACATCATATAGCCAGTATACCTCTATATAGCCTCACACACCCCACATAGCCAGTATACCTCCATATTACATCACACGCCACCACATAGCCAGTATACCTCCATATAGCATCACACACCACCACATAGCCAGTATACCTCCATATAGCACCACACACCCACATAGCCAGTATACCTTCATATAGCATCACACACCATCATATAGCCAGTATACCTCCATATAGCATCACACACCCACATAGTCAGTATACCGCCATATAGCATCACACACCCACATAGTCAGTATACCTCCATATAGCATCACACACCCACATAGCCAGTATACCTCCATATAGCCTCACACACCCACATAGTCAGTATACCTCCATATAGCATCACACACCCACATAGTCAGTATACCTCCATATAGCATCACACACCCCACATAGCCAGTATACCTTCATATAGCATCACAGGGGTCCTGTGCTGTCAGTCTTCGGGTGATGCTGTGTTATCAGTGTATTAGATTATACAAGATGCTGCAAACAGAAGATTTACACTGATCTGTTTGGTGATTTAAGTGCTGGGCTGTCCTCAGTATATCTGTACAGTAAGGACTATGAAGTGTAAGTGAGGGAAGCTCTGTGAGGGGTGAAGTCCTAACTCCGGTCCCTCAGGAGATCAGTTTATAACGTGAGTCTCTCTCGGGTAGGAACACTGCAGACATGGATGTAACAGCTGCAGGGAGATGACAGCGGACACATACTGAAATTACACCTGTCACTGAGATCCACGATTGGCCGACAGTCGTGTAAGTGCATTCACACTGCAGGATCGTAAGGTGATTGGTTGGAAAATAATAAACAGTACAACCAACCAAATCAAATGATGATCGGCAGTTTGGGACGACTTTAGATCATCGTGTCACTATACACAGTCACACGTTATCTGACCGAACGGTCGGATGTCGGCTGATTTGGCCGATTATTGGACGAAAATGCCCCAGTGTGTACCCAGCCTTAGTGAGAGTGTGAGCGAGAGGCGGAAGTCAGAGCAGGTCCTCTCCCTTCTTGCTGTCTGTTACATTTATTCTCTAATTGTCCCTTTAAGTGACAATTAGAAAATAAATGAATTAAGATATAAATTCACTCTTTTCCCTGATATCTCTGGCAGAGCCGATTCTCACTCTGACCACTTCTCTTTTAATCAGTCGCCCTCTTTCATCTTTTTAGTGTTTCTCTCTCTCTCTTAATGTCTTTTCCTCTAAGTTTCGTTTCTCACTCTGCTCCCCTGTCAGTCTCATTTCTCACAACCTGCTCTTGACACATCTGCACACCAGGATAAGACCACGTCATTAACCAAATAGATAGTTATTCAGGGCATGTTCTGCCAACCATGTAGACACCACAACATCTCCCCCGGCACCTGTTAATCTTAATCACCAACTGTTGTCTCACTGTCCTGCTGTGACCCCACCAATCTAACGTCCTTCTGGGACTATATATCAGGAGCGTGTCCCAATTCCTGCTGTGTCTCACTTCCACGTGTCGTCATAACATGCCCGTGCCCAAGGGCTCGCTGGACTCTACCACTACGTTGCTGATCCTGAAAGCACCAGCATGTGCCGTAATAAAGACAGCGCTAAAGTAAGTTGACTTGTCATCATCGTTGCCACTAACTCCCTCAGTCTCTCCTCAGTCACTGGCTCCCTGATGTCTCTCCTAGCCCACCCTCTCATTATAGCGGGTGCCATGATGGTCTTTGTTACGTCGCTTTCATTATTCAACTTTGAGAAGAATGAAAGGCCTAAGTGGTGTTAGGTAGCTACAGGTAGACCTTTATCAACAACCCATGAACCTGAAACTCCGGATGTAACGGTGAGAGGCAGAAAGGTGACTCTATGACAAGTTAGGCCGTAAGGGCTTCCATCCTGTGCTTCGTAATCATCCTCATTGCCTTATCGAATGACTGATACTGGACCAAACAATGTTGCCTATCCGGCTCATCATGCATTGATTCACCCCTCTCCCCTCGTTTACCCCACCACCTCTGGGAGAGACAAATATTTTATAAGCCTACAGTGCCCTTGTGCCGTGCAGACTTCTTGAGTACAAGGTCTAATGGTGAGATTACTATGCCATGTGTGGTGGCTCAACAAAGGGGCCGGCAAATCGATCCAACATCAGCTCCAACGATGTTTGGTTACGCAGTAATTGACTTTAGATTTCCATACATGATTACAGGATCAATGTTCTTTAGCAGCGGACTGTTATCCCCGTCCCTGAATCCAACATGCTATAATTTGGCTTTGTTGAGCTTTGGGCATCTTGCCAATCACTCCAGCATCTTGCCCAGGTTTAATGGTCTTCATGTTGTGTTTGCTCCAAGAAGCTTTTCCCCCTTTTCTTAAAATACATCCCTTATGTAGACGACATCTGCCACAGAATATGCCAAACGTCTCATAAAACGCCTAACCAATTATCCACCGTCTTCTACGCCTCAGCATAGAGCCTCTTCTGCTTGTCCTCTCCTCCTCTCTCAGGCCAGCCTCGGTCACAAGACCTTTGTCTATAAATTGTCCCCTCACGATATTCTTCCTGACTTTTTTGGATAATGAGTTTCCTGTTGTCAGTACCTTACCTGAAGCAACCTCTTGTGAGGACACCTGGCCTAGCTGCCTTCTGACCATGTCCACCCCTGGCCAAGCTTCCTTCATCTTCCTTCTACTAGACAACTCTATCTATAACTGGTGGATTCTAGTTTCTTTCTAATAGTATTCACCTCTATGTTTGTAGCTGTGTTTTTATGCAATTCACCTGGCCAGGAATTATGTGTTTTATCAATACTTTTGTGTCGGCAATAATAAGTCACTTGGTGGACCCACTTATCTGTGGCTGATGAGGTCCAGAGTTCGCAGAGTACAGAGGGCAGTTGTAGTGATACTAATCCAGGTAGACTTGTACCAGAAGGGTTTTAGTTGGGAATATTTGGCCTCTTCTTGAACGTTGAGGGTCATTACAACTCTCAGACCTACATTCATAACTGATCTGATCCCTCCAATAACAGATTCCATCATTGTGTTACGGTCGGTGAGACCAGGAGGTGGAGGTGAGCGGAGCCATGAACAGAGGACCACTTACCTAATAGTCTCCAAAGAAAAACATTTAATACTTCACTTTAAAAATTTACTTTATTATTCATAAATTGGTTTAAAACACGTCAAGTGGAAAACAAATATGTCTCAATCAGCAGGGTGAAGAACGGGTAAAAGCGTAACATTTGTAGCAACCTCAATTCACTCAGCCGAGTATCAATAATATACAATAAATAATGAACAGATAGAAAGATAAAACTGAATGCAATCAAAAGCAGGAGGGAAGGGTGCAGCAGGGGAAATAAATTTCAGCCCATTATGTTGTAAGAGCCCGGTGCTTGTACGCTGGTAAAGTACCCATAAGGCAGCGAGGTGGACACTACTACTGAAAACTGGTGAGTGGGAAAAGGTTATGTTACCTGTAGCAACCAATCAAATACTGTCATTATTCTATTTCCTTTTAGAACAGGAAACCAAGCGTCTGATTGATTGCTACAGACAACACTAATTTTTTTTAATGACACCGGTTTCCGTGAATGATTCCCTTAGACGATTGTGCCAGCCCGTACAAGTGCCAACACAGGGTATGATTTTATGCCAGTGATAGATAGGCAACATGGTACACTCCAGGGCCCACAGGGGTACACTCCAGGGCCCACAGGGGTACACTCCAGGGGCCACAGGGGTACACTCCAGGGCCCACAGGGGTATACTCCAGGGCCCACAGGGGTACACTCCAGGGGCCACAGGGGTACACTCCAGGGGCCACAGGGGTACACTCCAGGGCCCACAGGGGTATACTCCAGGGCCCACAGGGGTACACTCCAGGGGCCACAGGGGTACACTCCAGGGCCCACAGTGGCAGCTCTCTAACCTCCAAAAGGGACATACATTACCCATAAGCTCAGTAATAAGTTATAATCAAAGAAGCACCACTAATAACATATCAGCAGGCATTTAAAACAAGTGTTACAATAACAAACAAATCTGACAAAAAGAAATAACAAGCTGGGGGCCACAGGTGAAGGGTCGAAGGGCCACATGCACCAACAAGAGCATCCTGTTGTCCATCACTGTTTTATGTATTGTCATTAAAAGGTCTATTTCTAAAAGGTCCTTTCATGAATGATTTGTACCCACATAGATGTGTGACAGAAATAAATGTTGATGATGATGATGATGATGATGATGATGATGATGATGATGACATCACTTAGATCCTCAGCGTTTCCAGTACAAGTCCTTTTAATTAAGATAATTCCGGCTGGCCACACCCACAGTAATACAATTGTTGTCAAAGTTCTGGGCAACCTCAGTTATCAAACTTAGAATATTTTTACAAAGACATTTTGCATTAGATGACAGCGATTTAGATTTGCCTCACACAAAACGATTATCGGTCCTTTCACGAAAAATTTGTGCAGGTATTGTGTTTGTGGCCCTGAGGTGTATAAGAGGCAACAACATGAATTATCTGCTAATGACGTTGAGGCTACGTACACACTGGCCATACAATTCTGTATTGAGGACATATTTTTAGTGCAAATCAAGTGCATGTAAATGTTGTGCAAACCAAAGTAATTCTAACAAACTAGAACGTACATTACAAACACTCCGTGCTCCACATCAGTGCTCCGGATGCGCATCAAGGCGCTAACAAGCCGTAGTGACGCCGATATGTACAACCAGGACACCGATGTGAGGGTCTTGTTGGACTTACGGAACGGCAGAATCCTAACATCTCTGACCGGCATAAGAGTGTGGTCATCGGCTAGTTTAATTTACCACCGTTACAACTGGATTTTGATCTCGCGTACGGCAGTGGACGGACAATATGGTCACAAATGACCGATCTTCAAGTCTGGCAATGGCGATGTATTCACAGGCCGGAGGTGTCTACATCCACGATAGTACAACTGAGCCAAGCCCAACGTCCTATCAGTCGTTTACCCTCCAAAGTTAGGGGATTCGTAATAGAATGAAAGGAGAGTTTCATGTTTCACGTTATTATATTGTTGTTCAGGGACATTTGATGCACAAAACAGAGGCAATAAAGAGTATAGAGTATCAGTGAGCAAAATGAACATAACAAAATATAGGTACATTGTGTTAAAGTCCAACAAAAGTATCTCAAATTGTTTAAAGACCAACAAAAGTATCTCAAATTGTTTACAGACCAATAGACCCTAGGAGGGGTAGTTGTTACATAGTTTGTCACTAATAATAGAACATTTCTCTTGTGAAATGTTTATATTGACCCAGACATCTTGGTAAAAGTTTGGACTTAGCGGAAGCGGTTTGAGGCCCCCGGGCATCACACGGCCCTGGCTGTACTGCGCCACCAAAATTCACCAATGTCGTGCAGTGTGACCCGCGGCTGCGGGACCGTGTCCTCCTCCCATTCTACGGGGAACGGGGGCGGTGGCACCGGCTCTGTAGTCCATAGCAGATTGGTCTGACTCTGAGAGGTCGGAGGGGAAGCCCAAAGCTCCAAGGGCACAGGAGGGGGGGTGGCCATGACTCTGCCCGGGCGGCACCTCGTGGACCTTCGAGACAGTTTGAAAGACAAGGAGAGGCAAAGGACCATGAAGAGGGCAGTGGCGGAGCCCAGGGCGAGTAGGGCCACCAGACACTGGGCGCAGGAGTAAGGAAGCAGGTCACCACTAGTGGTGCGGAGGTCAGGAGGGAACGTGGGAGGTGCTGCCATGTCGTTGGAGCCAAGCAACCTAGCACATAAAACACAAAAATGGGGAACGTCATCATGGAGCTCAGTGTGAAATGCTGTACATGGTTAGGTATTGTTTCAAACAATATACATCAAATACTATCCATAGTGCTTTCACCAACCTCCAAATTAAACTTAAGGTGCAACTAAACCTATAAAAGCATTGTGATGTGTTGAATACAGCGATTGGTACTGTCTTGTCTTTCTTAGATGTCAAAACAATTTACTCTGGCGATCATATGGAGGTTACTCATAGCATGCTGCCATATACCTGTTAAAAGGTCAACTCATGTCTTCTTGATCAATCAATAAATTAGCCAGCTGATAACAGACGTGGCCCCTCCTCTGGGGCTAGTAGTATTATATTTTAGATTGTGTGGTCACAGTGCTCTTATAGGAAACAGAAAATACCATAAAAATATAAGTTTTGTCTTACATAAAAAAAAATCCATGATTAACATTTACATGGGGGAAATGTTATCCCTATGCAAAGCAGATCTATTGCTTTTAAATCTATTAAAGGACACATACAGTGTTAATGAGCCTGAGGTGTCTGATAACAGAGAATAATAACGGACACTTGGCTGAACAGTATATATATATATATATATATATATATATATATATACACCCCACAGGTAATAATACAATTACAGCACATCCACTGAGATAAACTGGATACTGTAACAACCAACCTATCCCCTGATGCAAAGGAGCTCAAAGAGCTACCAACAGCTCATGTTTTCAGGATTTCTGTTTGTAGAAACAAATGGGATAAATACGGAAACCAGGAAAATAGATAAACTCACCGGCTGTCCATGATTATAGAAATCCTGAAAACATGACCTGTTAGTTGTTCTTGAGGACGGAGTGTGGGCATCTCTGCCCCTAATGTAACATCCAGCAACATTATATTAAATCCATTTTAACAATCATATAAGATAAATGATATATTGTCATTCAAAGGGGGCGATTCAACTAGGAGACAGTTTATGTGGGAGACTTAAAGATTAAAGTCTGTTTACTAAACTAAGAATAAGCCAACGTTATGCAGAAATTTGGCATTAATTTATCGCGGTGGCAGAAGAACGATACTCGGCTGCCGCGGCGATTAAAGAACGTGATTCTCAGCCGCAAGCAGCGGACAGCGGGTCTGATGGTGTAAATCACATCATACGTCCCGCTACTTTCTGCAACTTTTATGAAACTTGTCATTACCTGTGCAGCATTTGTGTGTCTGTGTCTGTGTCTGGTGTTTTGTGTTTTGTGTGTCTGTGTCTGTGTTTTGTGTGTCTGTGTCTGTGTCTGTGTTTTGTGTGGCCCTTGGACACAGCGATTAGTGGAGGATGAGCAGTCACATATAACAGACAGGAGGATTTCCTGTTTCCATCAGTCATCGGCAGCTATTGAGCTCTTATGACGCATCATTAAGATTACATCTAATTAGCTGCAACATAGTGGAACTGACACAATGATAGAATCGGCTCTATATTTTGGTTTTGTTGGTTAATTAAGCAATAAAATTACACCATCAATAACAGCAATGGTGTAATAGTGTCTGTACTGGGCTGTGTGTGTATATACATGTCACAGTGTAGTAGTGTCTGTACTGGGCTGTGTGTGTGTATACATGTCACGGTGTAGTAGTGTCTGTACTGGGCTGTGTGTGTGTGTACATGTCACGGTGTAGTAGTGTCTGTACTGGGCTGTGTGTATATACATGTCACGGTGTAGTAGTGTCTGTACTGGGCTGTGTGTGTACATGTCACGGTGTAGTAGCGTCTGTACTGGGCTGTGTGTGTATACATGTCACGGTGTAGTAGTGTCTGTACTGGGCTGTGTGTGTGTATACATGTCACGGTCTAGTAGCGTCTGTACTGGGCTGTGTGTGTACATGTCACGGTGTAGTAGCGTCTGTACTGGGCTGTGTGTGTGTATACATGTCACGGTGTAGTAGTGTCTGTACTGGGCTGTGTGTGTGTATACATGTCATGGTGTAGTAGTGTCTGTACTGGGCTGTGTGTGTACATGTCACGGTGTAGTAGCGTCTGTACTGGGCTGTGTGTGTGTATACATGTCACGGTGTAGTAGTGTCTGTACTGGGCTGTGTGTGTGTATACATGTCACGGTGTAGTAGTGTCTGTACTGGGCTGTGTGTGTGTATACATGTCATGGTGTAGTAGTGTCTGTACTGGGCTGTGTGTATACATGTCACGGTGTAGTAGTGTCTGTACTGGGCTGTGTGTATACATGGCACGGTGTAGTAGTGTCTGTACTGGGCTGTGTGTGTACATGTCACAGTGTAGTAGCGTCTGTACTGGGCTGTGTGTGTATACATGACACGGTGTAGTAGTGTCTGTACTGGGCTGTGTGTGTGTATACATGTCACGGTGTAGTAGCGTCTGTACTGGGCTGTGTGTGTGTATACATGTCACGGTGTAGTAGCGTCTGTACTGGGCTGTGTGTGTATACATGACACGGTGTAGTAGCGTCTGTACTGGGCTGTGTGTGTGTATACATGTCACGGTGTAGTAGCGTCTGTACTGGGCTGTGTGTATATACATGTCACGGTGTAGTAGCGTCTGTACTGGGCTGTGTGTGTATAGATGTCACGGTGTAGTAGTGTCTGTACTGGGCTGTGTGTGTACATGTCACGGTGTAGTAGCGTCTGTACCGGGCTGTGTGTGTGTATACATGTCACGGTGTAGTAGTGTCTGTACTGGGCTGTGTGTGTGTACATGTCACGGTGTAGTAGCGTCTGTACTGGGCTGTGTGTGTATATACATGTCACGGTGTAGTAGTGTCTGTACTAGGCTGTGTATATACATGTCACGGTGTAGTAGTGTCTGTACTGGGCTGTGTGTGTGTACATGTCACGGTGTAGTAGCGTCTGTACTGGGCTGTGTGTGTGTATACATGTCACGGTGTAGTAGTGTCTGTACTAGGTTGTGTATATACATGTCACGGTGTAGTAGCGTCTGTACTGGGCTGTGTGTGTGTATACATGTCACGGTGTAGTAGCGTCTGTACTGGGCTGTGTGTGTATACATGTCACGGTGTAGTAGTGTCTGTACTGGGCTGTGTGTGTGTGTGTATACATGTCACGGTGTAGTAGCGTCTGTACTGGGCTGTGTGTGTGTATACATGTCACGGTGTAGTAGTGTCTGTACTGGGCTGTGTGTGTGTATACATGTCACGGTGTAGTAGCGTCTGTACTGGGCTGTGTGTGTGTACATGTCACGGTGTAGTAGCGTCTGTACTGGGCTGTGTGTGTATATACATGTCATGGTGTAGTAGTGTCTGTAGTGGGCTGTGTGTGTGTATACATGTCACGGTGTAGTAGCGTCTGTACTGGGCTGTGTGTGTATACATGTCACGGTGTAGTAGTGTCTGTACTGGGCTGTGTGTGTGTGTGTATACATGTCATGGTGTAGTAGTGTCTGTACTGGGCTGTGTGTGTGTATACATGTCACAGTGTATCAGTGTCTGTACTGGGCTGTGTGTGTATACATGTCATGGTGTAGTAGTGTATGTACTAGGCTGTGTGTATACATGTCACGGTGTAGTAGTGTCTGTACTGGGCTGTGTGTGTATATACATGTCACGGTGTAGTAGTGTCTGTACTGGGCTGTGTGTGTGTATACATGTCACAGTGTAGTAGTGTCTATACTGGGCTGTGTGTGTATACATGTCACGGTGTAGTAGCGTCTGTACTGGGCTGTGTGTGTATACATGTCACGGTTTAGTAGTGTCTGTACTGGGCTGTGTGTGTGTGTATACATGTCATGGTGTAGTAGTGCCTGTACTGGGCTGTGTGTGTGTATACATGTCACAGTGTAGTAGCGTCTGTACTGGGCTGTGTGTGTATACATGTCACAGTGTAGTAGCGTCTGTACTGGGCTGTGTGTGTGTATACATGTCACGGTGTAGTAGCGTCTGTACTGGGCTGTGTGTGTATATACATGTCACGGTGTAGTAGTGTCTGTAGTGGGCTGTGTGTGTGTATACATGTCACGGTGTAGTAGCGTCTGTACTGGGCTGTGTGTGTATATACATGTCACGGTGTAGTAGCGTCTGTACTGGGCTGTGTGTGTATACATGTCACGGTGTAGTAGCGTCTGTACTGGGCTGTGTGTGTGTATACATGTCATGGTGTAGTAGTGTCTGTACTGGGCTGTGTGTGTGTACATGTCCCGGTGTAGTAGCGTCTGTACTGGGCTGTGTGTGTGTATACATGTCATGGTGTAGTAGTGTCTGTACTGGGCTGTGTGTGTGTACATGTCACGGTGTAGCAGCGTCTGTACTGGGCTGTGTGTGTGTGTATACATGTCACGGTGTAGTAGTGTCTGTACTGGGCTGTGTGTGTGTATACATGTCACGGTGTAGCAGCGTCTGTACTGGGCTGTGTGTGTGTGTATACATGTCACGGTGTAGTAGTGTATGTACTAGGCTGTGTGTATACATGTCACGGTGTAGTAGTATCTATACTGGGCTGTGTGTGTACATGTCACGGTGTAGTAGTGTATGTACTGGGCTGTGTGTGTACATGTCACGGTGTAGTAGAGTCTGTATTGGACCTGTGTTGCTGAATAGTGTATTTCGCATTCCCAGTCCTTATCGTACCTTGATGAAGGTCCTCTCTGCTCTTGGAATCAGTCGGAATCAGTTATGTTCGGGGGTGGAGAGGAAGCTACATTGATGTCACAAACCACAAGCTGTCTGTAATGATCTTCCGCAACCAGCCCTGTGCCCTCCGTGAGAGGAAGTGAGACATACGTGGGGCGTAGATCCCATCGCTGATACCTGTGCACACAGCACGCGCCGGTTACAGGATATTGAGGAAGGAGAGACTGGTGCACAAAGGCCCAAACAACACACATGTCCGATGACCACGTACTTCCTTGTCTGTAACACAGGCCCTTATTCCGAAATCAATATTCACATTTTTGGGGAAAAATGGTCTAATTATATGATAAACCCATATTGTGATTAAAACGGTGACAATTTCATGTAGTTGTTGATGATAAACTTATTTCACGTGAAACAAGTCTTGTTTTATATATTTGGTGGAACTAGCGCTAAGCAGTTCAGTTCATCTCTATATTTACCCCATTCCTGTAGGAAGCGGCTTCTGCTATAATTAAGGAAAACTTTTGCTGCATTTAGTTCCTCGGTTGCCTGTTACATAATGGACATCAGATTTTTTTTTAATCTTAATCCAAAATCTACAAATGCAGGGGCAGGTTATGTAGTTTCTTTGCCCAATCTCCAGCCATCTTACATTATATTTCTGTGATAGATCCGATAATACATCTGCATTGAACCTCTTGGAACGAGGTTTATAGGACAGTGCAAAAAAAAAAATCTTAAAATTACGTTACCATGCTCAGCCGTTATAGAGCACTGTCCCCATTAAATGTGAAAATCATCACCAATAATAATAAAGTAATTATTTATAGACTTTTCCCACACAAGAGGACCAGAATGTAGACTGCAGGTGGTCTATACCGGCAATACATGGAGATAACGAGGTTCAAATACCAGATTTGGGGTAGAGATTAATTGACGTTATATAAACCTCCCCTCAGCGAACACTAAAGCCAGTACAGAGATTTGACATTAACAAGGAAAAACAGAACATTATCTTGTTTTGCACCAATGTCAACCACGCGTTTCTTTACTGAATGGAGTCAAGTAGTTGTATAAATTTGCAGAACGCCAATTTTAAAATGAATTATCTAAAGATAAAGATCTTTCACTAAATATATTTATAGCTAACAGATAGTGGCTTGCGATAGCTCCGCTCTCAGCCCCTCCCACATTTTAAAGTGGCGAATAGAATTAATTGGCTGGTTCTGGAACACAGACATTTAGACATGCTAAATTGGGATAAGATAAGCCCCACCCCCAATCTATGCACTTTAAACCCCACCCACTTTTTTAAAATCTCCTCCCCATTTGAGATCCACAAGTAAGTTGGAAAACATGGGCTATGGGAGACTCTAAGCAAGATTGATTAAATAGAGCTTTAAATTAATTACACACCGCCCCCCTTGCATCTACTAAAACTTTAATGAGAGAATATAAATCCCACTTCGTATCTTCACAAAGAGATGGGAAACAGGCCTATTTTTTCTTTAAATAAAAATAAAGTATAGAAAGTAATGGAGCAATTGACACCCGTTTATAAATGCAACATGTAGATTAGCACAGTCATCACCCCTCATCCATCTACCTACAGAAGTACTGTAACGATGACGCAGTCTATTCTCCCCTTCCATTGGCTGTCTGCAGTATACAGAGTACAGTGTAACTTCCCCAGCCTGTGCTGTCAGGAGGACCCTGCCGTTCAGCATCCTGTACATTTCTACCACATCAAATATAGGTCAGTGTGGTCCACGTTCTCAGACGCGGAGGAAAGATGAAGCATCTTCTTGTGGCAGGAACTTTACACGCCGAGAGACAAGCTCACATTTAACACCCCACAAACACAAGTTAAAAATAATAATAATAATAAAAAAAAAACGACAAATACACCAACACAACACAACCCAACACAGTACAGTCACAAAGGTTTATTTTAGAAATTGTATCCAGGGCTCTCGATATGATTTCAGTCTCCTCTCGTCTCTGGGTCCCACAACAGGACCCTTCTGGGCTGAAGGATCATCTGAGCGTTTTGTTCTGCTTCTGGGTTCAGGACAAATTCGGCAAAATATTCTATGGTCTGACCCACCTGGAGGCTACGCCGTCTGGACTAACCCTTAATTTGCAGCTGGTAAGTCACCGGTAGCGTGTGGGGCTTGGACTGTCAAGGACATTGGTCTCCTGAGTGGGTTTGCTCTCCTGTGGACCCTTCCAGATCACCATATTCTGCAGTCACTGCTCCCACCTTTAGCATCTACAAAATAGGAATTTTTTGCACGTCTTGCCCCTTCGCCAAGGCCGAAGGATGAGATGGGGGAGGGGGTCCCTGAGTCTACTGATTGGGAGATTGTTAGATGGAATCTTACAATCCTAGATTTGGATCTGTATAGAGAACATGTAATAAGATCTATTACAAACGGTATCTTGTCTTTTCTAGATCCCCCTCCTTCTCTCCCCCTACATCCAACTTGTTCTAGCAGCAATGAGCTAAAGTAGGTTCCTTACACTTATATATGGTGGAATGTTCCAAAATAACGGATTTCAGGCCAAAAATCTCATCAGGGGAATTAAGGTTCCCAACTCCCAGCATTCTCTCCCCTTTCACTTCCCACCCCAGGACGCATAAGCCCCATGCCCCCCTATTGAATACATTACCCCCATACTCCACAAAGACCTATGGATAAACCACTTTAATATTATACCCCATAAATATATACAATTTATGTTTGTACATGATTGTCTGTCAGGATGCATTTTATTTGTTCTCCACTGGGCTCAATAAAAATTCAATTTAAAATTTTTAAAAAACAAGCATAGCGCCATCCACTGGCCAGTTTGCAGTGAAGACCATCTGTATGACACGACCTAAGCATGATGGGCATTTGTAGCCTAGGACAGATGACTGTATCCCTCAGAGCGATGCACAGAACAGTCCCTCACACACAGACTATTTTTCCTCCAAACTATTGTCCTATATTTTCCAAAACTCTGTTCCGCCCAGTTATTTAATTATTTTCTCTACCCCCCTATTAATCTATACTATTCCATCACCCGATTTCCTTTCATTTATACACATACAGTACTTCTACATACCTTCTTTTTTATTTTAATCATATTTCCAGCCCAGTACACAGTCCATCCCGATACCCAGTTATGGGGACCAGCTGTTAGTGGTTGCGGCGGCTCCGGGCACCGCCGCGACTCTCTTGCTGTTCCTAGTGACGCCCTGGCCATTGCTACGGTAACCAGGGCGTCACTTCCGGTTTCTGTGTCCCGGTTGCCTGGGCAACAACTGGGACGCTTTGGTCTTCCTGACGCCGCGCCCGGCCAGCTGTCAAACAGTCGGGCGCGTGCGCACAGGATTAGGTAGGGCCAGCCATGCAAGGCTGTGTAGGATCAGCTAATCAGGCTGATTACAGATTAGGTTACTGCTGGCACTCTGCCTATTCCATTGGCTGCAGGCTCTGCATCTCTATCATACTGCAGCTGAGGACATATTCTGGACTGTGTCCTAATTGGCCATCTGTACTATTTAAGGCAGTGAAGACTGAGCCTCACTGCCGGTTATAGCGTTCTGTCCTCAGTCCTGCTGCCTGCTTGTACTATCCATTTAGGTTCCTGTTACCTTAGATTTGGCCACCCGTGTTTTGACCCCTGCTTGTTATTGGACCTTTGACCCTTCTCTTCTGACCTTGACCTTTGCCTGGAATTCGGATTTTGCTTCTCTGCCTGTGAGTTTGACCCTTTGCTTGCCCTTGGATATTGCTTCTGTGCCTGTGACCTTTGGACCTTGGATTTCTCTTATACTACAGTCCACCAATCACTCCACTTCTGGGAAACTCCTTTAAGTCAGTATACGCTACTCGACCCTCGGTCGGCCCGCAGCCCAGTCTGTCCCCACCACTAGGGGCTCCAGCGAACACCTGGCCTTCTGAGTAGTTCCCGAGTTTCACTGTACTGACTTGGGAGTTCCTAACACCAGCGCACCAGAATACAGGGAGCTATCAGCGGAGATTCAGACAACAAACCAATCACAGCTTCCACCAGAGCAGTCACGTGAGCACCGATGCCTGACGTCCCACTAGACATCAGCTGGACGGCTGCAGATTAAACGGCTCAACGCTTGTGCGCTTTTATGTCCACTGTGTGTACTGGGGAGCTGTGCAATGTGCATCAATCGTTGTATCATCTCATCCTCTTCAGGTTGTTTCTCTTGAGGAATGACGTATCTCTACGGCAGTGGTTCGCAAAGTGGGTGTTGCGGGTCACAGGGGCGCAGCGGCCAGGAAAAGAAAAAAAAGAAAAAATAAACTTACCAATCTGGCGGCGCCCAGGACCCAGCATCATCCTCCTCGCTTCTCACTGAATATCGGACGTGATGTCATTGTGCCCGACGTTCAGTGACAAGCGGCAGGAGAGAGGAGGATACTGGGTCCCGGGCGCTGCTGGATTGGTAAAAGTTTGTTTTTTGTTTTTTTCTCTTCCTGGCTCACGGGATGCAGAGGCCACAGAGTGTGTGTGGAGATGAAGGAGGGCAGTATACTCTTTTTCCCTTGGATTTATGTGTATTTTTGCATACAACTAAATAAGTATTTCTGTCCTGACCCAAATACTTATTATGTTTTTTTTGACCCAACTACTTGGACTGCTCTGTAATTATTTTGGAGGGGTGCCTTGAAAAAATGATGGAGACTCTAAGGGTGCCGCAAACTGCAAAAGTTTGGGAACCACAGTCCTAGGACATTAATGCCCCATGATACAATTGCTTTTTTTTGATTAATTACTGAAAACTTTGATATATGTTTTGATATTACTGCAGCTCGATAAAGGTCTTAATGCAGGGTTTCCCAAACCCAGTCCTCAGGGAGCCCTAACAGTGCAGGTTTTCCATATCTCCCTGTTGGAGCTCAGCGGCATTCATTAATGACCCACTGTAACAGATCCATAGCTGGTAGAATTATTCTGCTGGTCATCTGGAAAACCTGCACTGGTAGATGGCACTGAGGACTGGGTTTGGGAAACGCTTTAGTCTGGTGGGACAGAGAGCTGCATGTAAGACCGGAAAAGACTTAGCCACTACTAGAATAAGACAGAGAGCCTCCGTGGGCACAAGGCTACAATATAGGAGCAGTAACACCAAACCGAGCCAGGAGGAACTACACACGGGGGCCACACACAGTCTGATCAGAGCCGTAGGACAAAGACCACACAACGCGGGAGCCGTAAAAGGCAGGACAGAGTTTATTTAAGCTGCTGGATCCAACCAACAATCGTTAAATAAAACCTGAAGACGCTAAATTCAAGTTTTCAGGGATTCTGGGTGTTTTCACATTTAGGAAATAATAAAAACAAAAAAAGGAAAAAAAAACAAAAACAAAACAAAAAAAAACCAAAACACAATATTTTAACAATCATAATAATAAAAACAAACACTTACTGGAAGAGGTAGATTATTGAATGGGTTTCAAACCATAGGAACAGTGATACAAGTCATTCGCCCTAACACACAACGTGATACACACCTGTACACAAGTTATAAGTTAAAAATTAAGAATTGGTGAGAAAGGGAGAGAAACAGTCAAATGTAGTACCCCTTCAACCTGCCTGCACCCAGCCAGAGGCTATTGCAGCTGCCTCCAGCAGTGCTTGGGTTAACAATTGCATTATACTAGGGGGAATTCACCCGCTGCAATGCAACCCAGCAACCACCAGAGGTCAGCAAAACTGCTACAGATGAAGCTGACCGCAGCTGACTTAACGGGTTCATTACACAATGTCACAACCGGTCAGAGGCTGAAACTATTGTTCTTCAATGAGGGGGAAAAAAAAAATTAAATTAAAAGACTAGCAAGTGATTGGCAAGCCAATATGATCCAAATGCTACAGTAAGTGCTGCTCCATCTGTGTGACCACGACACTGAATTCATTTCCCTTGCAGAACATGTAATGTCCACAAGATGTCACTGTAACTCACTCCGCAGTGTAACAGACGGGCTGGGGGGAGTCACTTGTCCCAAAAAGTCCGCCACTGCTTCTATGACACCAATATCTCCCAGTGTGCACTGTTTTAAACTTTCAAGAGTTGCAGGATATTTAAAGCATACGCCCATTGCCCACACACAGTGAATGAGGCCATTTTGAGTTCCTGAACCAAACAAAACAAAAAAATTTTTAATGCGTGCAGCCTATCACTTTACAAGGAACCAGTGACATCACCAAGTCATGTGCCTCAGTGACGTCACTGGTAACCAAGCAACTGATGGGCAACATTCTAAAAGGAGCATTATTGGTTCAGTCCACAAGATGGCTGCCTCCACAGTGTCAGTGACAGGAGCACCTTGAAGCAGCAGGGTTTGCTGTCCTCTCCTTTAATCAGCAGAAAGATTTGAAAACACGACATATTTTAGGTGAGGGTTGAGCAGGGGGTGTGCTGGATGTTCACATTCCGGAAAGGGGGGCGACGTTTCTGCTGCCGATACCAAAATCCTTTGATAAAATGCGAATAATTGCACACACTCCCTGTTAGGGATCGGCCCCAACACTGGAGGGGGCTCCCCAAGGCAGTGATGGGGAGGAGGAGCTGGACAAGGCAGAGGGTTCTCTGTATAGAAAATATTTACAGCGTCCTTTATCCGTAAAGAGGTCCCTCAGCCAATCACTGCCGCCCCCCCATTGGGGGGAGGTATGGAACCGCACAGGATTCTGGGAAAAGGGAAAGTCCTTAATAAGAGGATTATGAAGAGGAGGTGGGGGATGGGGATGGGAGATAGACATTAGGGAAACTAGCAAGAGAAGAGAGTACACAGAACGTCATGTACAGCAGTAGACCGTGAGTTGGATACTTCATGCTGTGACCTGGGAACAGCCGGAGAAGATTCTCAGACCACGTCCTCAATTTCCAGAGCTTCGGAAAGAGTCTGCTCATCTTTCCTCTTTCTTGGAAACCTTTGAGGAATGCCAGGCGGTGGACCTAACCGGGAGAGACACACCAGTCAGAAACACGGGCAATCGGTGGAAGGAGGTTCAGAGAGATGGTGGAGGCAGATGAAACGGTAAAACAAACCTGCTGTGGCTAACGTCATGGTCTAAATCGGGAAAACAAAATGTGATACAAGGCTAGGGAGACCACGTAGAAGGTGGTCTAGGTGCAGTGGGTGGGAGGAGGACGCATGGTTAGATAGGCTTCTAAAGTATCCTGAAAACAATGGTCAACGTAATGTTGACCAGGGCCAGGACCAACAGGAAAGAAGAATGGAGGACGATACTTTTGGTTAGTAAGCTTAGATGGTGGTACCATGAAATATCTAGAGAACTAGTCATACAATTAATATTTAGAGGTGTTATGGAGTAAAGGGGCAGGATACTGGGCAAGAGTCAATGGTGTCGGAGGTGGAGAACATGATTGTAAGTTGGATGGGAGATGGAGGAATAGATTTAAAGTACAGAGACAGTACCTTCCCCAGAGGGCCCGATGGACACAGTGGTTAATACATGTGCCCAACTTCAACAACATCACTGCTTGATACCCACAGACCACCAAGGGGTGGGACAGTCACTATGGTCATGGGGGGAGGCAATGTACTTTGAAGAGAGCAAGTCCTTCGACACATGGAGAAGGAAGTACGAGATAGACACTCATGGTCAGTTACCTGATGAAGGTTTTGAACGCGGCAGAGTGCGGGTTGATACACAGAGGGGGGCGCTTGCCCTGTTGTTGTTCTGTGATGAAGCGATGAACGAGCTCTGTGAAAAGAGAAGAGATGTTGATAGGACATGGTATACAATAAATGGAGACCCTTCCCCCCCAAAACCTCACAGCAGACCCCAGTTAGGACTCGGACCTTTAACTTGCCAGACAGAAGTGAGGCTTTTCTCATACGAGTCATCAAAACGGTCGCTGGCCGTGGGTTCGAAATCCGCAGTATAGACACGGCCAGAGGACACGGAGTAGCAGCAGTGACACATACACGTGTGGTAACGGAGGCGGCCTTCCTCTAGATACGGGTGGGCCAGGGCGTCCTTAGCAGAGATCCTCTTCAGCTGGAAGACAAAGCCGAAAATAAACCCTGCAACTATACAAAAGCCACAATGGTGATTGTATGAAAGGAGCCAAGGCCTAGAGGCCGAGGACATAGAGGAGCCAGGCCCGCCCCCCAGGGGCTAGGAACACAGAGCGAGGAGGCACCAGGCCCGCCCCCCAGGGGCAGAGAACACAGAATAGGGAGGGTCAAGGCCCCGGACACAGCGCGAGCTTCACGAACACTCAACAGACAAACAAAATAACTCACTGGATCAAACAGCAGCATCCGGCACAGGAGGTGAACAGCCTCGTGTGTGGCCTCCCCAGACAGCATATACAGGACAGAGAGGGACGGCTGCAAAGAGAGGGAGACAAAATTAGTAAAACAGACGACAGCCGCAGTCAAACACTGTAGTGTTATCAATAATTACCGGCTTGTGGGGGCCACGCATAATGTGAGCTCTCGCTCCCTCGCAGGCAGAGCGCATGGCAGTAAGAGGGGGGGTCCCCAAAAGGTCTGTGATCAAGTCCAGCTGCAATATAGGAGAAGGTTATCGTGATTATGGCAGGCCCCAAGGCAGTGAACGGCATTATGGGGGATTAACAACCAACAGAACCAAATTTTAGACTCCAAGACAAAACAAACGACTACACCTGAGAGAGAGAATGAAGAAGCCGGGCATCAGTAATGCAAAAACCCTCCATATAGGATCAAGATGGCAGGATAGCGGCATTTAGATACAACACCCTTTTATACTGTAAGGTTGGGGGTCTACAAGGCAAGACAGCACAGTAATGTCAGTCAGATAGTGGTATAATAAGTAGTGCCCCCAGGTCAGTGCCCACGGGCAGTAGGTACCTGCTGGATGGGGACGGGCACAGATAGTGGTATAATAAGTAGTGCCCCCAGGTCAGTGCCGAGGAGCAGTATGTACCTGCTGGATGGGGATGGATAGTGGTATAATACGTAGTGCCCTAGGTCAGTGCCCAGGGGCAGTATGTACCTGCTGGATGGGGATGGATAGTGGTATAATACGTAGTGCCCAGGGGCAGTATGTACCTGCTGGATGGGGACAGATAGTGGTATAAGTAGTGCCCCGAGGTCATTGCCCAGGGGCAGTATGTACCTGCTGGATGGGGACAGATAGTGGTATAAGTAGTGCCCTAGGTCAGTGCCCAGGGGCAGTATGTACCTGCTGGATGGGGACGGGCACAGATAGTGGTATAATAAATAGTGCCCCCAGGTCAGTGCCCAGGGGCAGTATGTACCTGCTGGATGGGCAAAGATAGTGGTATAAGTAGTGCCCTAGGTCAGTGCCCAGGGGCAGTATGTACCTGCTGGATGGGGACGGGCACAGATAGTGGTATAATAAATAGTGCCCCCAGGTCAGTGCCCAGGGGCAGTATGTACCTGCTGGATGGGGACGGGCACAGATAGTGGTATAAGTAGTGCCCCCAGGTCAGTGCCCAGGGGCAGTATGTACCTGCTGGATGGGGACAGATAGTGGTATAAGTAGTGCCCCGAGGTCATTGCCCAGGGGCAGTATGTACCTGCTGGATGGGCAAAGATAGTGGTATAAGTAGTGCCCTAGGTCAGTGCCCAGGGGCAGTATGTACCTGCTGGATGGGGACGGGCACAGATAGTGGTATAATAAATAGTGCCCCCAGGTCAGTGCCCAGGGGCAGTATGTACCTGCTGGATGGGGACGGGCACAGATAGTGGTATAAGTAGTGCCCCCAGGTCAGTGCCCAGGGGCAGTATGTACCTGCTGGATGGGGACGGATAGTGGTATAATAAGTAGTGCCCAGGGGCAGTATGTACCTGCTGGATGGGGACGGGCACAGATAGTGGTAAAATAAGTAGTGCCCCCAGGTCAGTGCCCAGGGGCAGTATGTACCTGCTGGATGGGGCACAGATAGTGGTATAATAAGTAGTGCCCCCAGGTCAGTGCCCAGGGGCAGTATGTACCTGCTGGATGGGGACGGGCACAGAGAGTGGTATAATATGTAGTGCCCCTAGGTCAGTGCCCAGGGGCAGTATGTACCTGCTGGATGGGGCACAGATAGTGGTATAATAAGTAGTGCCCAGGGGCAGTATGTACCTGCTGGATGGGGACGGGCACAGAGAGTGGTATAATATGTAGTGCGCCCAGGTCAGTGCTCAGGGGCAGTATGTACCTGCTGGATGGGGACGGGCACAGAGAGTGGTATAATATGTAGTGCGCCCAGGTCAGTGCCCAGGGGCAGTATGTACCTGCTGGATGGGGACGGGCACAGAGAGTGGTATAATAAGTAGTGCCCAGGGGCAGTATGTACCTGCTGGATGGGGACGGGCACAGAGAGTGGTATAATATGTAGTGCGCCCAGGTCAGTGCTCAGGGGCAGTATGTACCTGCTGGATGGGGACGGGCACAGAGAGTGGTATAATAAGTAGTGCCCAGGGGCAGTATGTACCTGCTGGATGGGGACGGGCACAGAGAGTGGTATAATAAGTAGTGCCCAGGGGCAGTATGTACCTGCTGGATGGGGACGGGCACAGAGAGTGGTATAATATGTAGTGCGCCCAGGTCAGTGCTCAGGGGCAGTATGTACCTGCTGGATGGGGACGGGCACAGAGAGTGGTATAATATGTAGTGCGCCCAGGTCAGTGCCCAGGGGCAGTATGTACCTGCTGGATGGGGACGGGCACAGAGAGTGGTATAATAAGTAGTGCCCAGGGGCAGTATGTACCTGCTGGATGGGGACGGGCACAGAGAGTGGTATAATATGTAGTGCGCCCAGGTCAGTGCTCAGGGGCAGTATGTACCTGCTGGATGGGGACGGGCACAGAGAGTGGTATAATAAGTAGTGCCCAGGGGCAGTATGTACCTGCTGGATGGGGACGGGCACAGAGAGTGGTATAATAAGTAGTGCCCAGGGGCAGTATGTACCTGCTGGATGGGGACGGGCACAGAGAGTGGTATAATAAGTAGTGCCCAGGGGCAGTATGTACCTGCTGGATGGGGACGGGCACAGAGAGTGGTATAATATGTAGTGCGCCCAGGTCAGTGCTCAGGGGCAGTATGTACCTGCTGGATGGGGACGGGCACAGAGAGTGGTATAATATGTAGTGCGCCCAGGTCAGTGCCCAGGGGCAGTATGTACCTGCTGGATGGGGACGGGCACAGAGAGTGGTATAATAAGTAGTGCCCAGGGGCAGTATGTACCTGCTGGATGGGGACGGGCACAGAGAGTGGTATAATAAGTAGTGCCCAGGGGCAGTATGTACCTGCTGGATGGGGACGGGCACAGAGAGTGGTATAATAAGTAGTGCGCCCAGGTCAGTGCCCAGGGGCAGTATGTACCTGCTGGATGGGGACGGGCACAGAGAGTGGTATAATATGTAGCGCCCAGGTCAGTGCCCAGGGGCAGTATGTACCTGCTGGATGGGGATGGATAGTGGTATAATACGTAGTGCCCAGGGGCAGTATGTACCTGCTGGATGGGGATGGGGCACAGATAGTGGTATAAGTAGTGCCCCCAGGTCAGTGCCCAGGGGCAGTATGTACCTGCTGGATGGGGCACAGATAGTGGTATAATAAGTAGTGCCCAGGGGCAGTATGTACCTGCTGGATGGGGCACAGATAGTGGTATAATAAGTAGTGCCCAGGGGCAGTATGTACCTGCTGGATGGGGACGGGCACAGAGAGTGGTATAATAAGTAGTGCGCCCAGGTCAGTGCCCAGGGGCAGTATGTACCTGCTGGATGGGGCTCTGTGCCTGGAACAGAATTCTCCTCCCGAGAAGCTCGGCAAAGATGCAGCCCACAGACCAGATGTCGATGGCATTCTGGTAGTGCCGGCTGCCCATCAGGATCTCCGGAGCCCGGTAATACTGAGTCACCACTTCCTGCGTCATGTGCTGGGACTCGTCCAACTCCTCCACCCGAGCCAGACCGAAGTCACAGATCTGATAGACAGAGCAGGGGGTGAGCGAAGGAGACCGTGCAGATGGAGCAGACTTTACTTCACATTCTACGGTACAACTACAACCCATCCGCTTCAACGGAAAGATGGGTAAACGACCTGATTGGAGAATACTAGAATAGAGGGGCGATGTAGGGACAGAGGAAGCAGAGGGTAGGATCTGGGGGCAACAAGGGTAAGCAGTGGGGGAGGGCAGTGGACGTAGGCCGGGCATCGCACCTTGAGCACACAGTTACTGTTCACCAGTAAGTTTCCTGGTTTGATATCTCGGTGCAGGATCCCAGCAGAGTGGAGATACTTCAGCCCTGCAAGGGGAAAAAAAAAAAAAAAAAAAAAGAAAAAAGGTTTATCTCCAGGTATCAGGTCATCGCCATCTCTCCTGGTGACAAACCAGCTCTTGAGCTCACCTCGTAAGATCTGGTAGAGGAAGACCTTGATGTGATCAGCACTGAGAGGCTGCGGTGACACAATGACTTTGTGTAGATCGGTCTGCATGAGCTCCGTGATCACGTATCTGTCACAGGTGGGAGTCAAGGATCTTAATGTGTAGAAATGGACTGTCCAATGAGCCACTGGTCTACATTCTGGGGCAGGCAGAGTGACCAATCCACTGGTTGATCCACATAGTGACCAATCCACTGGTTGATCCACATAGTGACCAATCCACTGGTTGATCCACATAGTGACCAATCCACTGGTTGATCCACATAGTGACCAATCCACTGGTTGATCCACATAGTGACCAATCCACTGGTTGATCCACATAGTGACCAATCCACGGGTTGATCCACATAGTGACCAATCCACTGGTTGATCCACATAGTGACCAATCCACTGGTTGATCCACATAGTGACCAATCCACTGGTTGATCCACATAGTGACCAATCCACTGGTTGATCCACATAGTGACCAATCCACTGGTTGATCCACATAGTGACCAATCCACTGGTGATCCCAAGAGGCCATATTTTCATTATCTGAGAATGATGGAGCACGTTGATCAATCAGTGGATGAGTCCATCTGTACCGATCACACCATACAAAGATGTTACATCCATTAACTAACTATACTTGTCAATACATCTCAGAGCGGTCATTTGCTGAGCCACACCTCATGTGTCAGGTACAGCAGTAACAGGACTAAAACTGGCCACACATAGAATGAGCAAAGTGTGAATGGATGACAGATTAACAGCGTTCCCGACATCCAATCACTACACATACAGATATATAGCTATAACGACAAGCCAGCACCCTAAGCCACACACTACACAAACACAGACAATCTGGAAGCTCCGTATTTAGGCTTTGCGGCCCGGCTGGACAAGGATACATCTCCTCAAAGCAATCGATCTGCGGCGGCTGCAGGATGTCGAGCGCCGACAGCACCTAGGACACAGCAGATTGGTTTATAGCGACCAGTCGGTAATCACACACGTCCTTCCCAGTGTCACACAGACACATTAACATACGCTGCCAAATACGTCAGCCTTCAACACAAGTCTTACAGGCAACAATAGCTCCTCACACCAGTTCCCCCCTTTCATACACAAAGTGTTGGCTTCACATACAGATGCCAGTCTCGGCCATTAATATAGAGAGCTCACGATGTGCCAACCTGCCAGAATAGATTGTCCTGTTTCTGTTCCGTCGGGAACGTCCCCAGAGGGATTGCTGAGACATTCTCTGATAATATGTCCTATTGTTGGTGTGTGTGAGGGACACTGTGTCTGTATAATTATAGGTGGTCGTTGGGTTATATGCTGGACACTGAGACTACACAATACACATAGGAGTGGATCCTTATAATACACAGGACACAGACTGTATCTCGACAAGGGAACTGTCACATGGTCAAATGAAAACAAAGCAGTAACAAGTAGAGCAAGTCCTAAATGTCAGCGATGCACGCCATCCACTTCACATCAGTAACCCTATGCCATACACGGGAAGTACCAGCCACGGACATCCAACCAGGAGACGCCATTCCCAGACACAAGAGGGCGCCGGTGGCACTCATGGAAAGCACGCTGTGACATCATATCCAAGGCAAAACACAAACCCCCGACAACAGCGTGCTCAACACGTCATACACATAGAGACAATCATAGCATGTTACACCTGGAGGGGCACCTTAGCTAGTGGTGAAGGCCCATATCGGTCATCAAACCCCATACCACTACTATTAATCTCCTGGCGTTCACACATCAAATATTCCTCATACAATGTAATATACACACACACCATCCTACAGGCTGCCCATTCCTCATACAGTGTAATATACACACACACCATCCTACAGGCAGCCCATTCCTCATACAGTGTAATATACACACACACCATCCTACAGGCTGCCCATTCCTCATACAGTGTAATATACACACACACCATCCTACAGGCTGCCCATTCCTCATACAGTGTAATATACACACACACCATCCTACAGGCAGCCCATTCCTCATACAGTGTAATATACACACACACCATCCTACAGGCTGCCCATTCCTCATACAATGTAATATACACACACACACCATCCTACAGGCTGCCCATTCCTCAAACAGTGTAATATACACACACACCATCCTACAGGCTGCCCATTCCTCATACAGTGTAATATACACACACACCATCCTAGAGGCTGCCCATTCCTCATACAGTGTAATATACACACACACCATCCTACAGGCAGCCCATTCCTCATACAGTGTAATATACACACACACCATCCTACAGGCAGCCCATTCCTCATACAGTGTAATATACACACACACCATCCTACAGGCTGCCCATTCCTCATACAGTGTAATATATACACACACACACACACACACACACACACACACACCATCCTACAGGCTGCCCATTCCTCATACAGTGTAATATACACACACACACCATCCTACAGGCTGCCCATTCCTCATACAGTGTAATATACACACACACCATCCTACAGGCAGCCCATTCCTCATACAGTGTAATATACACACACACCATCCTACAGGCTGCCCATTCCTCATACAGTGTAATATACACACACACACACCATCCTACAGGCAGCCCATTCCTCATACAGTGTAATATACACACACACCATCCTACAGCCAGCCCATTCCTCATACAGTGTAATATACACACACACACCATCCTACAGGCTGCCCATTCCTCACACAGTGTAATATACACACACACACCATCCTACAGGCAGCCCATTCCTCATACAGTGTAATATACACACACACCATCCTACAGGCAGCCCATTCCTCATACAGTGTAATATACACACACACCATCCTAGAGGCTGCCCATTCCTCATACAGTGTAATATACACACACACACCATCCTACAGGCTGCCCATTCCTCATACAGTGTAATATACACACACACACACCATCCTACAGGCAGCCCATTCCTCATACAGTGTAATATACACACACACACACACCATCCTACAGGCAGCCCATTCCTCATACAGTGTAATATACACACACACCATCCTACAGGCAGCCCATTCCTCATACAGTGTAATATACACACACACCATCCTACAGGCTGCCCATTCCTCATACAGTGTAATATACACACACACACACACCATCCTACAGGCAGCCCATTCCTCATACAGTGTAATATACACACACACCATCCTACAGGCAGCCCATTCCTCATACAGTGTAATATACACACACACCATCCTACAGGCTGCCCATTCCTCATACAGTGTAATATACACACACACCATCCTACAGGCAGCCCATTCCTCATACAGTGTAATATACACACACACCATCCTACAGGCAGCCCATTCCTCATACAGTGTAATATACACACACACCATCCTACAGGCAGCCCATTCCTCATACAGTGTAATATACACACACACCATCCTACAGGCTGCCCATTCCTCATACAGTGTAATATACACACACACCATCCTACAGGCAGCCCATTCCTCATACAGTGTAATATACACACACACCATCCTACAGGCAGCCCATTCCTCATACAGTGTAATATACACACACACCATCCTACAGGCAGCCCATTCCTCACACAGTGTAATATACACACACACCATCCTACAGGCTGCCCATTCCTCATACAGTGTAATATACACACACACCATCCTACAGGCTGCCCATTCCTCATACAGTGTAATATACACACACACACCATCCTACAGGCAGCCCATTCCTCATACAGTGTAATATACACACACACCATCCTACAGACAGCCCATTCCTCATACAGTGTAATACACACACACCATCCTACAGGCAGCCCATTCCTCATACAGTGTAATATACACACACACCATCCTACAGGCTGCCCATTCCTCATACAGTGTAATATACACACACACCATCCTACAGGCAGCCCATTCCTCATACAGTGTAATATACACACACACCATCCTACAGGCTGCCCATTCCTCATACAGTGTAATATACACACACACCATCCTACAGGCAGCCCATTCCTCATACAGTGTAATATACACACACACCATCCTACAGACAGCCCATTCCTCATACAGTGTAATACACACACACACCATCCTACAGGCAGCCCATTCCTCATACAGTGTAATATACACACACACCATCCTACAGGCAGCCCATTCCTCACACAGTGTAATACACACACACACCATCCTACAGGCAGCCCATTCCTCACACAGTGTAATATACACACACACCATCCTACAGGCAGCCCATTCCTCATACAGTGTAATATATACACACACACCATCCTACAGGCTGCCCATTCCTCATACAGTGTAATATACACACACACACCATCCTACAGGCAGCCCATTCCTCATACAGTGTAATATACACACACACCATCCTACAGACAGCCCATTCCTCACACAGTGTAATATACACACACACCATCCTACAGGCTGCCCATTCCTCATACAGTGTAATATACACACACACCATCCTACAGGCTGCCCATTCCTCATACAGTGTAATATACACACACACCATCCTACAGGCTGCCCATTCCTCATACAGTGTAATATACACACACACCATCCTACAGGCTGCCCATTCCTCATACAGTGTAATATACACACACACCATCCTACAGGCAGCCCATTCCTCACACAGTGTAATATACACACACACCATCCTACAGGCTGCCCATTCCTCATACAGTGTAATATACACACACACACACACCATCCTACAGGCAGCCCATTCCTCATACAGTGTAATATACACACACACCATCCTACAGACAGCCCATTCCTAATACAGTGTAATATACACACACACCATCCTACAGGCTGCCCATTCCTCATACAGTGTAATATACACACACACACCATCCTACAGACAGCCCATTCCTCATACAGTGTAATATACACACACACCATCCTACAGGCAGCCCATTCCTCACACAGTGTAATATACACACACACCATCCTACAGGCAGCCCATTCCTCATACAGTGTAATATACACACACACCATCCTACAGGCAGCCCATTCCTCATACAGTGTAATATACACACACACCATCCTACAGACAGCCCATTCCTCATACAGTGTAATATACACACACACACACACCATCCTACAGGCAGCCCATTCCTCATACAGTGTAATATACACACACACCATCCTACAGGCTGCCCATTCCTCATACAGTGTAATATACACACACACACCATCCTACAGGCTGCCCATTCCTCATACAGTGTAATATACACACACACCATCCTACAGGCTGCCCATTCCTCATACAGTGTAATATACACACACACACACACACCATCCTACAGGCAGCCCATTCCTCATACAGTGTAATATACACACACACCATCCTACAGACAGCCCATTCCTCATACAGTGTAATATACACACACACCATCCTACAGGCTGCCCATTCCTCATACAGTGTAATATACACACACACACCATCCTACAGACAGCCCATTCCTCATACAGTGTAATATACACACACACCATCCTACAGGCAGCCCATTCCTCACACAGTGTAATATACACACACACCATCCTACAGGCAGCCCATTCCTCATACAGTGTAATATACACACACACTATCCTACAGGCTGCCCATTCCTCATACAGTGTAATATACACACACACACCATCCTACAGGCAGCCCATTCCTCATACAGTGTAATATACACACACACCATCCTACAGGCTGCCCATTCCTCATACAGTGTAATATACACACACACCATCCTACAGGCAGCCCATTCCTCATACAGTGTAATATACACACACACCATCCTACAGGCAGCCCATTCCTCATACAGTGTAATACACACACACACCATCCTACAGGCAGCCCATTCCTCATACAGTGTAATATACACACACACCATCCTACAGGCAGCCCATTCCTCACACAGTGTAATACACACACACACCATCCTACAGGCAGCCCATTCCTCACACAGTGTAATATACACACACACCATCCTACAGGCAGCCCATTCCTCATACAGTGTAATATATACACACACCATCCTACAGGCTGCCCATTCCTCATACAGTGTAATATACACACACACCATCCTACAGGCAGCCCATTCCTCATACAGTGTAATATACACACACACCATCCTACAGACAGCCCATTCCTCACACAGTGTAATATACACACACACCATCCTACAGGCTGCCCATTCCTCATACAGTGTAATATACACACACACCATCCTACAGGCTGCCCATTCCTCATACAGTGTAATATACACACACACCATCCTACAGGCTGCCCATTCCTCATACAGTGTAATATACACACACACCATCCTACAGGCAGCCCATTCCTCACACAGTGTAATATACACACACACCATCCTACAGGCTGCCCATTCCTCATACAGTGTAATATACACACACACACCATCCTACAGACAGCCCATTCCTCATACAGTGTAATATACACACACACCATCCTACAGGCAGCCCATTCCTCACACAGTGTAATATACACACACACCATCCTACAGGCAGCCCATTCCTCATACAGTGTAATATACACACACACCATCCTACAGGCTGCCCATTCCTCATACAGTGTAATATACACACACACACCATCCTACAGGCAGCCCATTCCTCATACAGTGTAATATACACACACACCATCCTACAGGCTGCCCATTCCTCATACAGTGTAATATACACACACACCATCCTACAGGCAGCCCATTCCTCATACAGTGTAATATACACACACACCATCCTACAGACAGCCCATTCCTCATACAGTGTAATACACACACACACACCATCCTACAGGCAGCCCATTCCTCATACAGTGTAATATACACACACACCATCCTACAGGCAGCCCATTCCTCACACAGTGTAATACACACACACACCATCCTACAGGCAGCCCATTCCTCACACAGTGTAATATACACACACACCATCCTACAGACAGCCCATTCCTCACACAGTGTAATATACACACACACCATCCTACAGGCTGCCCATTCCTCACACAGTGTAATATACACACACACCATCCTACAGGCTGCCCATTCCTCATACAGTGTAATATACACACACACCATCCTACAGGCTGCCCATTCCTCATACAGTGTAATATACACACACACCATCCTACAGGCTGCCCATTCCTCATACAGTGTAATATACACACACACCATCCTACAGGCAGCCCATTCCTCACACAGTGTAATATACACACACACCATCCTACAGGCAGCCCATTCCTCATACAGTGTAATATACACACACACCATCCTACAGGCAGCCCATTCCTCACACAGTGTAATATACACACACACACCATCCTACAGGCAGCCCATTCCTCACACAGTGTAATATACACACACACCATCCTACAGGCAGCCCATTCCTCATACAGTGTAATATACACACACACCATCCTACAGGCAGCCCATTCCTCACACAGTGTAATATACACACACACACCATCCTACAGGCTGCCCATTCCTCATACAGTGTAATATACACACACACACCATCCTACAGGCAGCCCATTCCTCATACAGTGTAATATACACACACACCATCCTACAGACAGCCCATTCCTCATACAGTGTAATATACACACACACACCATCCTACAGGCTGCCCATTCCTCACACAGTGTAATATACACACACACACCATCCTACAGGCTGCCCATTCCTCATACAGTGTAATATACACACACACACCATCCTACAGGCAGCCCATTCCTCACACAGTGTAATATACACACACACACCATCCTACAGGCTGCCCATTCCTCATACAGTGTAATATACACACACACACCATCCTACAGGCAGCCCATTCCTCACACAGTGTAATATACACACACACACCATCCTACAGGCAGCCCATTCCTCACACAGTGTAATATACACACACACCATCCTACAGGCTGCCCATTCCTCATACAGTGTAATATACACACACACACACCATCCTACAGGCTGCCCATTCCTCATACAGTGTAATATACACACACACACCATCCTACAGGCTGCCCATTCCTCATACAGTGTAATATACACACACACCATCCTACAGGCTGCCCATTCCTCATACAGTGTAATATACACACACACACACACCATCCTACAGGCTGCCCATTCCTCATACAGTGTAATATACACACACACCATCCTACAGGCAGCCCATTCCTCATACAGTGTAATATACACACACACCATCCTACAGGCTGCCCATTCCTCATACAGTGTAATATACACACACACCATCCTACAGGCAGCCCATTCCTCATACAGTGTAATATACACACACACCATCCTACAGGCTGCCCATTCCTCATACAGTGTAATATACACACACACACCATCCTACAGGCTGCCCATTCCTCACACAGTGTAATATACACACACACCATCCTACAGGCTGCCCATTCCTCATACAGTGTAATATACACACACACCATCCTACAGGCTGCCCATTCCTCATACAGTGTAATATACACACACACCATCCTACAGACAGCCCATTCCTCATACAGTGTAATATACACACACACCATCCTACAGACAGCCCATTCCTCATACAGTGTAATATACACACACACACCATCCTACAGGCTGCCCATTCCTCACACAGTGTAATATACACACACACACCATCCTACAGGCTGCCCATTCCTCATACAGTGTAATATACACACACACACCATCCTACAGGCAGCCCATTCCTCACACAGTGTAATATACACACACACACCATCCTACAGGCTGCCCATTCCTCATACAGTGTAATATACACACACACACCATCCTACAGGCAGCCCATTCCTCACACAGTGTAATATACACACACACACCATCCTACAGGCAGCCCATTCCTCACACAGTGTAATATACACACACACCATCCTACAGGCTGCCCATTCCTCATACAGTGTAATATACACACACACACACCATCCTACAGGCTGCCCATTCCTCATACAGTGTAATATACACACACACACCATCCTACAGGCTGCCCATTCCTCATACAGTGTAATATACACACACACACACACCATCCTACAGGCTGCCCATTCCTCATACAGTGTAATATACACACACACCATCCTACAGGCAGCCCATTCCTCATACAGTGTAATATACACACACACCATCCTACAGGCTGCCCATTCCTCATACAGTGTAATATACACACACACCATCCTACAGGCAGCCCATTCCTCATACAGTGTAATATACACACACACCATCCTACAGGCTGCCCATTCCTCATACAGTGTAATATACACACACACACCATCCTACAGGCTGCCCATTCCTCACACAGTGTAATATACACACACACCATCCTACAGGCTGCCCATTCCTCATACAGTGTAATATACACACACACCATCCTACAGGCTGCCCATTCCTCATACAGTGTAATATACACACACACCATCCTACAGACAGCCCATTCCTCATACAGTGTAATATACACACACACCATCCTACAGACAGCCCATTCCTCATACAGTGTAATATACACACACACCATCCTACAGACAGCCCATTCCTCATACAGTGTAATATACACACACACACCATCCTACAGGCAGCCCATTCCTCATACAGTGTAATATACACACACACCATCCTACAGGCTGCCCATTCCTCATACAGTGTAATATACACACACACCATCCTACAGGCTGCCCATTCCTCATACAGTGTAATATACACACACACCATCCTACAGGCTGCCCATTCCTCATACAGTGTAATATACACACACACACACACCATCCTACAGGCAGCCCATTCCTCATACAGTGTAATACACACACACACCATCCTACAGGCAGCCCATTCCTCATACAGTGTAATATACACACACACCATCCTACAGACAGCCCATTCCTCATACAGTGTAATATACACACACACCATCCTACAGGCTGCCCATTCCTCATACAGTGTAATATACACACACACACCATCCTACAGACAGCCCAGTCCTCATACAGTGTAATATACACACACACCATCCTACAGGCAGCCCATTCCTCACACAGTGTAATATACACACACACCATCCTACAGGCAGCCCATTCCTCATACAGTGTAATATACACACACACCATCCTACAGGCTGCCCATTCCTCATACAGTGTAATATACACACACACACACCATCCTACAGGCAGCCCATTCCTCATACAGTGTAATATACACACACACCATCCTACAGGCTGCCCATTCCTCATACAGTGTAATATACACACACACCATCCTACAGGCAGCCCATTCCTCATACAGTGTAATATACACACACACCATCCTACAGACAGCCCATTCCTCATACAGTGTAATACACACACACACACCATCCTACAGGCAGCCCATTCCTCATACAGTGTAATATACACACACACCATCCTACAGGCTGCCCATTCCTCATACAGTGTAATACACACACACACCATCCTACAGGCAGCCCATTCCTCATACAGTGTAATATACACACACACCATCCTACAGACAGCCCATTCCTCATACAGTGTAATACACACACACACCATCCTACAGGCAGCCCATTCCTCATACAGTGTAATATACACACACACCATCCTACAGGCAGCCCATTCCTCACACAGTGTAATACACACACACACCATCCTACAGGCAGCCCATTCCTCACACAGTGTAATATACACACACACCATCCTACAGGCAGCCCATTCCTCATACAGTGTAATATACACACACACCATCCTACAGGCAGCCCATTCCTCACACAGTGTAATATACACACACACACCATCCTACAGGCAGCCCATTCCTCACACAGTGTAATATACACACACACCATCCTACAGGCAGCCCATTCCTCATACAGTGTAATATACACACACACCATCCTACAGGCAGCCCATTCCTCACACAGTGTAATATACACACACACACCATCCTACAGGCTGCCCATTCCTCATACAGTGTAATATACACACACACACCATCCTACAGGCAGCCCATTCCTCATACAGTGTAATATACACACACACCATCCTACAGACAGCCCATTCCTCATACAGTGTAATATACACACACACACCATCCTACAGGCTGCCCATTCCTCACACAGTGTAATATACACACACACACCATCCTACAGGCTGCCCATTCCTCATACAGTGTAATATACACACACACACCATCCTACAGGCAGCCCATTCCTCACACAGTGTAATATACACACACACACCATCCTACAGGCTGCCCATTCCTCATACAGTGTAATATACACACACACACCATCCTACAGGCAGCCCATTCCTCACACAGTGTAATATACACACACACACCATCCTACAGGCAGCCCATTCCTCACACAGTGTAATATACACACACACCATCCTACAGGCTGCCCATTCCTCATACAGTGTAATATACACACACACACCATCCTACAGGCTGCCCATTCCTCATACAGTGTAATATACACACACACACCATCCTACAGGCTGCCCATTCCTCATACAGTGTAATATACACACACACCATCCTACAGGCAGCCCATTCCTCATACAGTGTAATATACACACACACCATCCTACAGGCTGCCCATTCCTCATACAGTGTAATATACACACACACCATCCTACAGGCAGCCCATTCCTCATACAGTGTAATATACACACACACCATCCTACAGGCTGCCCATTCCTCATACAGTGTAATATACACACACACACCATCCTACAGGCTGCCCATTCCTCACACAGTGTAATATACACACACACCATCCTACAGGCTGCCCATTCCTCATACAGTGTAATATACACACACACCATCCTACAGGCTGCCCATTCCTCATACAGTGTAATATACACACACACCATCCTACAGACAGCCCATTCCTCATACAGTGTAATATACACACACACCATCCTACAGACAGCCCATTCCTCATACAGTGTAATATACACACACACCATCCTACAGACAGCCCATTCCTCATACAGTGTAATATACACACACACACCATCCTACAGGCAGCCCATTCCTCATACAGTGTAATATACACACACACCATCCTACAGGCTGCCCATTCCTCATACAGTGTAATATACACACACACCATCCTACAGGCTGCCCATTCCTCATACAGTGTAATATACACACACACCATCCTACAGGCTGCCCATTCCTCATACAGTGTAATATACACACACACCATCCTACAGGCTGCCCATTCCTCATACAGTGTAATATACACACACACCATCCTACAGACAGCCCATTCCTCATACAGTGTAATATACACACACACACACACACCATCCTACAGGCTGCCCATTCCTCATACAGTGTAATATACACACACACCATCCTACAGGCTGCCCATTCCTCATACAGTGTAATACACACACACCATCCTACAGGCTGCCCATTCCTCATACAGTGTAATATACACACACACCATCCTACAGACAGCCCATTCCTCATACAGTGTAACATACACACACACCATCCTACAGGCAGCCCATTCCTCATACAGTGTAATATACACACACACCATCCTACAGGCTGCCCATTCCTCATACAGTGTAATATACACACACACCATCCTACAGGCAGCCCATTCCTCATACAGTGTAATATACACACACACACCATCCTACAGACAGCCCATTCCTCATACAGTGTAACATACACACACACCATCCTACAGGCAGCCCATTCCTCATACAGTGTAATATACACACACACCATCCTACAGGCTGCCCATTCCTCATACAGTGTAATATACACACACACCATCCTACAGGCTGCCCATTCCTCATACAGTGTAATATACACACACACCATCCTACAGGCAGCCCATTCCTCATACAGTGTAATATACACACACACCATCCTACAGGCTGCCCATTCCTCATACAGTGTAATATACACACACACACCATCCTACAGGCTGCCCATTCCTCACACAGTGTAATATACACACACACCATCCTACAGGCTGCCCATTCCTCATACAGTGTAATATACACACACACCATCCTACAGGCTGCCCATTCCTCATACAGTGTAATATACACACACACCATCCTACAGACAGCCCATTCCTCATACAGTGTAATATACACACACACCATCCTACAGACAGCCCATTCCTCATACAGTGTAATATACACACACACCATCCTACAGACAGCCCATTCCTCATACAGTGTAATATACACACACACACCATCCTACAGGCAGCCCATTCCTCATACAGTGTAATATACACACACACCATCCTACAGGCTGCCCATTCCTCATACAGTGTAATATACACACACACCATCCTACAGGCTGCCCATTCCTCATACAGTGTAATACACACACACACCATCCTACAGGCTGCCCATTCCTCATACAGTGTAATATACACACACACCATCCTACAGACAGCCCATTCCTCATACAGTGTAATATACACACACACACACACCATCCTACAGGCTGCCCATTCCTCATACAGTGTAATATACACACACACCATCCTACAGGCTGCCCATTCCTCATACAGTGTAATACACACACACCATCCTACAGGCTGCCCATTCCTCATACAGTGTAATATACACACACACCATCCTACAGACAGCCCATTCCTCATACAGTGTAACATACACACACACCATCCTACAGGCAGCCCATTCCTCATACAGTGTAATATACACACACACCATCCTACAGGCTGCCCATTCCTCATACAGTGTAATATACACACACACCATCCTACAGGCAGCCCATTCCTCATACAGTGTAATATACACACACACACCATCCTACAGACAGCCCATTCCTCATACAGTGTAACATACACACACACCATCCTACAGGCAGCCCATTCCTCATACAGTGTAATATACACACACACCATCCTACAGGCTGCCCATTCCTCATACAGTGTAATATACACACACACCATCCTACAGGCAGCCCATTCCTCATACAGTGTAATATACACACACACCATCCTACAGGCTGCCCATTCCTCATACAGTGTAATACACACACACCATCCTACAGGCTGCCCATTCCTCATACAGTGTAATATACACACACACCATCCTACAGGCTGCCCATTCCTCATACAGTGTAATACACACACACACCATCCTACAGGCAGCCCATTCCTCATACAGTGTAATATACACACACACACACACCATCCTACAGGCAGCCCATTCCTCATACAGTGTAATATACACACACCATCCTACAGACAGCCCATTCCTCATACAGTGTAATATACACACACACCATCCTACAGGCAGCCCATTCCTCATACAGTGTAATATACACACACACCATCCTACAGGCTGCCCATTCCTCATACAGTGTAATATACACACACACCATCCTACAGGCAGCCCATTCCTCATACAGTGTAATATACACACACACACCATCCTACAGAAAGCCCATTCCTCATACAGTGTAATATACACACACACACCATCCTACAGGCAGCCACTCCTCATACAGTGTAATATACACACACACCATCCTACAGGCAGCCCATTCCTCATACAGTGTAATATACACACACACACACCATCCTACAGGCAGCCCATTCCTCATACAGTGTAATATACACACACACCATCCTACAGGCAGCCCATTCCTCATACAGTGTAATATACACACACACCATCCTACAGGCAGCCCATTCCTCATACAGTGTAATATACACACACACCATCCTACAGGCTGCCCATTCCTCATACAGTGTAATATACACACACACCATCCTACAGGCTGCCCATTCCTCATACAGTGTAATATACACACACACCATCCTACAGGCAGCCCATTCCTCATACAGTGTAATATACACACACACCATCCTACAGGCAGCCCATTCCTCATACAGTGTAATATACACACACACCATCCTACAGGCTGCCCATTCCTCATACAGTGTAATATACACACACACACCATCCTACAGGCTGCCCATTCCTCATACAGTGTAATATACACACACACACCATCCTACAGGCTGCCCATTCCTCATACAGTGTAATATACACACACACACCATCCTACAGGCTGCCCATTCCTCATACAGTGTAATATACACACACACCATCCTACAGGCAGCCCATTCCTCATACAGTGTAATATACACACACACCATCCTACAGGCAGCCCATTCCTCATACAGTGTAATATACACACACACCATCCTACAGGCTGCCCATTCCTCATACAGTGTAATATACACACACACACCATCCTACAGACTGCCCATTCCTCATACAGTGTAATATACACACACACACCATCCTACAGGCAGCCCATTCCTCATACAGTGTAATATACACACACACCATCCTACAGGCTGCCCATTCCTCATACAGTGTAATATACACACACACCATCCTACAGGCTGCCCATTCCTCATACAGTGTAATATACACACACACCATCCTACAGGCAGCCCATTCCTCATACAGTGTAATATACACACACACCATCCTACAGACAGCCCATTCCTCATACAGTGTAATATACACACACACCATCCTACAGGCAGCCCATTCCTCATACAGTGTAATATACACACACACCATCCTACAGGCAGC